>NC_057806.1:364049500-364277436 GCF_018294505.1 Triticum aestivum | reverse complement strand
GCAGCAGTAGCGAAGGAATCGCTCGATCAGGTTCAGTTAACAGCCATCGATCGATTGCTCGGGTTCACTAACGCGTAGCCTACAGTGCAATCGATCGGGTTCAGTTAGAGCCCAACGCCTCGCTCGGGTTCAGTTAAAGCCAACGCCTCGCACACACGTGCGTACATGTACAAGAGAAACACGCATCGCTCGGCCCCCGACCTCCCACCGTAACCGGGAACTCCCCGAAATTTTCCTCGCCCTCGCTTCTACCATGGTTTTTTCCGTCATGGACGGCCCAAAGAATGTCATGCAGCTGCGTCTCCGGCCCGCCCAGGATGAAAAGCCCATTTTCTGTCATGATTTTTTGTCATAGAAGTAGGAGCCCACCACATCTATGATGATACCGGGTTTTGTCACAATTATCGACATAGAAGTGTCATATGTATGACAGAAAAAAATTCGTTCGGCCCAAAATGTCACGGATGTGCCTTTTTTTTGTAGTGTAACCTTTCGAAATTAGCATCATAGACGGTACATAGACAGATGTATCTCATCTGGAAAACTGCTAAAGCAGAAGGTGAATATTGAGCCTTCATTAATGTTGAAGGTCTTTGTAACTTTAGGCCAGTGCCTTTGGATGATTGACCATCCATCCTTCGTCCTCTTCAGGAACACTTCAATATTGAACCGTGGGTGTTGTATGAATACCTTCCTCGCCTCCTAACCATACAAGTGGTTTGAGAGGTAATCATCAGTGAACTGCTTTGGAAAGGTCAAAAAACAAGGATGTGCATAAATATCTTCTCTATATTGGAAATGGGGTAAAGGAATAAAAAAGGCAAGGTATAATAGTTAGTACCATCATGTAGTGAACTGATGTCTTCTTCATTGTGCAGACAAAGATATTATTGTTTTTTGTCGCTAATTTCTTTATCCTAACAATCTTTCTGAGTTTCTTGACTTGACTGATATTCATGGACAAGTCATTTCCCCATATGCAAAAGGGTCGAACCGTGGGTCAAAACCTCTGACAGCAGGACCTACATATGCAAGACCAAATTTTAAAAAACCTAAATATTAGAATGGTTCCTGCAATTGCACAATAATGTGCTATTAGACAACGGACTATGCACATGCTAACCTCGATTGTAAACCTCAGTGCTTCCCATTGTTTCCCTGCAACACATATAAGGTAGTTAGTCATCAGGTTAAGTAAGGGTTTGCATGCTATCAGTAAAATATGTTGATGAAAAATAAGCACATTGCAAATTCATCAGATTAATTCAAGCCACACGGGGAACCCATTTATCCAAACCAAGCATGATTAAGAACTAGGAAATATAGCACTTGTATATGTTTCTCATGTATTAAGTGCAGCCAAATTCGATTTATTCCTCACATGCACAACAATACAAAATTCTACCCACGAAAATTGGACATCGCATTGCAGAATTGAACCAAGCAGTTAACTAAACACCACAACAAATGAACCAACATTAACGGAGCACTACATTGCACAATATAACATACTCCTAATACAAGATCAGGCAGTTAACCAAACAGTTAACTACAACCAATTGTAGCAATTGTATTTGTTTCTCATGTATTTACTACGCCCAAATTCAATTTATTCCTCACATGGTATACAATAACAGAATGCACCCACAACTATTGAACATCGCATTGCAAAATTGAACCAAACAGTTAACTAAACACCACAACACAAATGAACTAGACGTTAACTAAGCACCACATTGCACAATGTATAACCAAACCAAGCATGCTTGACAACTTGGAAATATAGCAATTGTATTCGTTTCTCATGTATTGTGTAAAGATAAATTCGATTTATTTCTCACATGGAAGACAATACAAAATTGCAGCCGGAAGAATTGAACATCACATTTCCAGAATTGAACCAAACAGTTAACTGAAGATGACAACTAATTAACAAAACAGTTAATAAGTGAGCACCACACTGCACGACATATAGAACATATACACTAGAGCAACAGATTGCATGGTAAAATTAGATAGCACAATTCACTAGAATTTGTGAAGGAAAGGCAGGAGCAGCACACGCAACGGGTAAACCGAGCATGCTTAACCGGTGTAGCTAGCATGCTTCAAGATCTAGGGCTCGGCACGAATGGCAGCCATCGTGACCTCATCCACGCGTGTGGCCGCGATTTGCTTCTCCACTGCCAAATGCTCCTTGAGGTCCTGGCTATACTGCGTGCACCATGGCTTAGGCTGGCACTTATTTGGTGGAGGGGTCGGTGATTTGAGTGGAAGGTGTCGCGCTCGCGCCAGCGGTCAGGGCATGTGGGATGTGGAAGGAGGAGGATGGGGGTCGGGTGTGGATTACCTGCCTGGATAGGCGAGGCCGAGCAGCGTGAAGGAGGGTCGTTGGCGAGGAGGCAGCGGCGCTGCAAGCAAGGAGTGAAGGTTTCAACTTGGAAAGGAAGGCGGAAACAGGGGAAATGTGGCTTTTGGTAAGGGGGAGGGGCGGGGAGGTAGATATTTCCGCGGAAGCCGAAAATTTGGAATCGCTTCAGCCAAAAAACAGGCGCGCAAAGTGTCATCAGACACGGTCCCTTATTCAGACACGGTCCAAAGATATTTTGTGTTGCATCTCACGCGGTTGGTTATAATAAACTGTGTGGGATCTACTTGATTTTTCATCTTGATTTGAATTACATAATGGGGTCACAGCGGCCATGGACGGTGTATCAATTGCAAGAACTTTTATCTCAGTGAACATGCACTATAGGTGTGTCATCAAAAAAATTGGAATTATTTAGGGTTCTTTTAGACATTTTTATACATTAACTGGGTTATCTAGGCATTTTATGTGCATAATTAAAATTTGAACTACATGCACATGCTCCAATGCATATAAACTGGTTGAAAAATCAAATATGTGTCCTTGGTTGCCTGCTTAGGTCCCATGCAAGAAATGGGGATGAATTTCAAACACCCTGCCACCGTCACTTGGCCGCACATATTGAGATACCTAGTTTTTAAATTCTAGTAAATCCAAAACTCGTCTGAAATTCATGAAACTTGGCATGCTATCATGGAGCGGCATCAACATGTCGTGGTAAAAAATTTGTCCCATTTGGGGCAGGTTTGGGTATAAGCTTCTCACAAACCAGCGCTTCTCACAACAAGTGTGATGGTTTCGGTAGGGAACGTGCCACCTTTGGGGACGAAACGATATCTGTTGCCTCTTAATGCTTTCAAAAAGTTTCGAGTGCCAACATAGAACAACAAGAGTGTTTTGTTCAATTTTGGAATTTTCTGGGTTCGTTTGGACATTTTTATACATTAACTGGGTTTTCCAGGCATTTTATGTGCATAATTCAAATTTGAACTACATGCACATTCTCTAGTGCATATAAACTGGTTGAAAAATCAAATATGTGTCCTTGAAAGCATGCTTAGGTCCCATGCAAGAAATGGGAATGAATTTCAAACACCATGCCACCGTCACTCGGCCGCAAACATTGAGATACCTAGTTTTAAATTCTAGTAAATCCAAAACTCATCTAAAATTCATGAAACTTGGCATGCTATCATGGAGCGGCATCAACATGCCGTGGTAAAATTTTTGTCCCATTTGGGGCAGGTTTGGGTATAAGCTTCTCACAAACCAGAGCTTCTCACAACAAGCGTGATGGTTTTGGTAGGGAACGTGCCACCTTTGGGGACGAAACGATATCCATTGCCTCTTATTGCTTTCAAAAAATTTTGAGTGTCAACATAGAACAAGAAGAGTGTTAAGTTCAATTTTGGAATTTTTCAGGGTTCGTTTGGACATTTTTATACATTAACTGGGTTTTCCAGGCATTTTATGTGCATAATTCAAATTTGAACTACATGCACATTCTCCAGTGCATATAAACTGGTTGAAAAATCAAATATGTGTCCTTGGGTGCATGCTTAGGTCCCATGCAAGAAATGGGAATGAATTTCAAACACCCTACCACCGTCACTCGGCCGCAAACATTGAGATACCTTGTTTTTAAATTCTAGTAAATCCAAAACTCGTCTGAAATTCATGAAACTTGGCATGCTATCATGGAGCGGCATCAACATGACATGGTAAAATTGTTGTCCCATTTGGGGCAGGTTTGGGTATAAGCTTCTCACGAACCAGAGCTTCTCACAACAAGCGTGATGGTTTCGGTAGGGAACGTGCCACCTTTGGGGACGAAACGATATTCGTTGCCTCTTATTGCTTTCAAAAAAATTCAAGTATCGACATAGAACAAGAAGAGTGTTGTCTTCAATTTTGGAATTTTTTGGGGTTCGTTTGGACATTTTTATACATTAACTGGGTTTTCCAGGCATTTTATGTGAATAATTCAAATTTGAACTACATGCACATTCTCCAGTGCATATAAACTGGTTGAAAATCAAATATGTGTCCTTGGGTGCATGCTTACGTCCCATGCAAGAAATGGGAATGAATTTCAAACACTCTGCCATCGTCACTCGACCGCATACATTGAGATATATGGTTTTTTAATTCTAATAAATCCAAAACTCGTCTGAAATACATGAAACTTGGCATGCTATCATGGAGCGGCATCAACATGTTGTGGTAAAAAAATTGTCAGCTTCCCCATGTTTAATTTGGTTTCCCCGGTTTAATACGATTTTTTAATATAAAACACTCATCACAAACATTTTAGTTAGAACACCAGTATGCAAACCGACAGCTTCCCTAGGAAGCCAAGGGAAAATGTGTCGAGCAGGATTTGTGCAGCTCTTGATCGCCAATGTTTTAGGTAGAACACCCGTATGCAAAGTGAGAGAAGCGCAGGATTTGTGCATCCCTTCAACGCAAACGATTGCTTTGGATGACCCGTGTGCAACCACGTACAAACAATTATTGGGTATGTTGCCATTTGTCAAACTGGAAAGATTTACATTTATTGATCTAGTAATGTTGCCATTTTTCAATCCTTGTAACACTGTGATTTGTCAAAATATGCAGCTAGAAATCATTAGCACTATCTAATTTTTGCAACTAAAATTTAGTAATTAAGAATAGAATTCATTCATAGATTTAGCAGTCATTCTTAATTTATACAAACAGTTCAACTCGACAGCTGAACCGACCAAACTTCTCCCCAATTGTTGTCAACCACGTACTGAAATAGCTAGTTCAACTATATATACTAGCTAATTTTAACTACGTTGTACCGTTCGACCACATATCTATAGTCAGATGAACTGAACAAGATAGCCCCTAAATACTACTACCACAGAGGGGCTTTGTGCTACTTCCGGCAGCCTCTCCTCTGCCGAGCGTGCTCACCCCCTCAGTAAGAGGCAGAAGAGGAGGAGGAGCCTACCAACGAGCTGGACAAATGCAATACGGTGCATGCCACTGCCGCACATTCAGCGACGCTCGCCAGCTCGAACACCCATTGCCACTCCAGACGATCCCCCTCGAAGCAGCCGGACTGCTCGTAGATCTCCTGATTCCTCGCCTCTGTGTCGGCGTCTGCTGCGGCCACGGCTGTGGTAAGGCTCTTTGCATGCTCGACGAGGCACTCCTCCTCCTCCCGCAGGAACTCGATGTAGCGTGCAAGGTCACTGACGCACGTGCGGGCCTCCACCTCCGCCTCCCGCCTTCGGGCCACGGCGGCGGAGCGGATGATAATCCCGGCGGTCGACAGTGGGTTGGCAGCCACGGCGGCTGATGATGGGGTGGCGGCCACGACCACCACCTCCTGCCTTTGGGCCGCGGTGGCGGAGCGTGTGATGGCTATGGTGGCCGGCAGTGGGGTGGCGGCCATGATGGCCACCACCCGCCTTCGGGCCGCGGCGGCGGAGCGGGAGATGGCCCTGGCTTTCAACGGTGGTGTGGCGGTATTGGCGGCCGGCAACAGCTGCCGACGGGCAGCGGTGGCGGAGCGTGTGGTGGGTGTTCCGCGCACACCCAACAGGGGCGCCACGCGCACTACACTACGTCAGGGACTACGCCGCCGCCGCGATGTAGCCTCCCAGCTGGAGTTGTCCTCTGATGACGGCGGAGTGGCTAAGCGACGACGACATACCAGTGCCATTGGCGATTGTGGGAGAAGCAGACGAGATAAGCTACAGGGAGGGAGGGGAAAATGCGACGCGGGACTCGCCGTCCGTGAGGGTTTTTATAGCAGGCCGGTAAGCATTGTGATTTTGGGGGATTTCACCGAATCGGGCGGGAAGCTTGCGCGGGAACCTGCGAGGTTGTGTGGGAATGGGCTCACCGACGATTCATTGGCGCCACTGTTTGGCCAAAAGAACGCCCCCGCACGCTGCGCAAGCTTGCGCTGTAAGCCGTCTGCGGCAGCGGGGTGACAAGACGTGCGAGAGGACACATTTAATAAAAAAAGATTTGCGATTTAATTACCTACTATACCCCTGTCCTGGTTTATAAGTAGGATTTCACTAATAAAATACGAATACATGTCGCCAATGATTATATCGTTCGAGTCGTATTTGAACATAGTTTCCAGCTATACAATTTTTGTAACATGCATTAACACTGTTTTGGTTAAATTTAAGGTTATATACCAGCAAGCATTTGCCCGCAACACACACGGCTTATTCCATGACAAACAACTCGGATAGATCAACTATATGCCACGTATCGCACACGCAACTCGAATTTGATGCGTGCTTGATGTCTCCGACACTGCTCGCACAGTTTGTCTTATTTGCCACGTATCACTGTGCCGTCCTCTGCTCGCGTCCCTTGGCAAGCTCTACTCGCCGTTAGGCACCGCGGCATGCTCACGTCCGTCGGCACGCTCGGCTTGTGGACAACTTTTCCTTACGTGTTCAACTGCTATATGCATATATATATACTAGCAAGATGCCCGTGCGTTGCACAGAACATCAAGATACATTTGTATGAGTAGTTTATCTTGTGAGAGAAAAGGATGAACGAGAGAAGTCCTTATCTGCAAGTGTGGGGAGATGTGCGGGTATCCTTTTACAAAATTGTCATAGTTTGCTTTCTATCCGCTAGATATAGATCGGACGGTGTATATTACACGATGGCAGGCAAACCATCATCACCAACTCAGTCTTTTATAAGAGTAGAGATGGTTGATTGCCGTTGAGGCGACCGCGGAGCACTCTGCTCGCGTCCCTCTGCGCGCGCTCTGCCAGCGGTTGGGCGTGCACACGATCATGTCGGGGGGCCCATATGCATGCGGTTGCACCGTGCGCATTGCCACGCGATGCAGTTACGTGCGGCACGATGGAGTTACACGCTGCAAATTAGAACTGCCAGCAGGACCTGCCGATATTCCTGGCCATCCGGCTTCCCCTTTAATTCCCGCGGCCATTATAACCTTAGTCTCTTCAACCTTTCGATCGCGCTCCACAACACAACAAGCACACCCACGATGACACATAGAGAGGGGATGTCCAGCGGCGCTCCAATGGAGTTCGGCGAGCATAGAGTGGAGACCCATGTGAGGGAGACGGATCTCTCGGTGGTGTACACCATCGACCCAGCCGTGGTGGATGACTACATCAACAACGTTGAGCAGATGCTTGCTGGAGACAAGTACAAGGTGGTCGACATCGACCTCCAGTACACCGCCGGTCGTCCCGGCATAGATCAGAAGTTTGCCGTTGCCCAATTGTGTGTGCGCCATCTGAAAGGGCGTTATATCGACTAGAGGGGGGTGAATAGGCGATTTTTATGAAAGTCTTCAAAACGTGGAAGTTATGAAGACAAACGATAGAAATAAACCTATTACCATGCAGCGGAAGGTAGACTACACTAGGCAAGCCATAGTCAAGTATTCAATAAAGTGAAAGCACAATGACTTAATAGCAGCAATGTAGTAAGGATCAGGTAGGAAGATATTATGAAGCCATACAAAACATGCAGTCACTCAGTGAAGACAAAAGATAGTGCAAACATACAATGACTTCACAAGGAGCAACAGTAAGTAAAGGGAAGGGAAGATGAAACCAGTGACTCGTTGAAGACAATGATTTGTTGGACCATTTCCAGTTGCTGTGACAACTGTACGTCTGGTTGGGGCGGCTAGGTATTTAAACCTTAGGACACACAGTCCCGGACACCCAGTCCTGAACACGCAGCTCAGGACACCCAGTCCTCACCGTATTCCCCTTGAGCTAAGGTCACACAGACCTCGCCCAATCACTCTGGTAAGTCTTCAAGGTAGACTTCCAAACCTTCACAGACTTCGTTCACCGGCAATCCACAATGTCTCTTGGATGCTCAGAACGCGACGCCTAACCGGCTGGAGGATGCATAGTCCTCAAGTGTAATAAGTCTTCAGATCACACAGACAAGAAGACTCAAGTGATGCCCAATTCTCTTTGGCTCTTGGTGGTTAGGGCTTTATCCTCGCAAGGAATTCTCTCTCAAAGGCTTCGAGGTGGGTTGCTCTCAAACGACAAAAGCTGTACTCTTAATCTGAGCAGCCAACCATTTATGGTTGTGGGGGGTGGGCTATTTATAGCCACTTGGCAACCCGACCTCATTTGTCCGAAATGACCCTGGGTCACTAAGGAACTGACACGTGTTCCAACGGTCAGATTTCAAACTCACACGGCAACTTTACTTGGGCTACAAGCAAAGCTGACTTGTCCGACTCTGGACAAGATTCGCTCTCATAGTCTTCACTCGAAGACATAGGTTTTTGGTTAGGCATCACTTCAGTCATTCTGACTGGTTCTCTTGGACCCCACTTAACAGTACGGTGGTTCCTATGACTCAACACAAAAGAAAAAGAACTACGAAAGATCTAAGTCTTCGAGCTCCATAGGCTTCATGTGGTGTCTTCTCTTGTCATAGTCTTCAATGTGAATATCTTCATATACCACCTTTGACTTCAATGTCTTCATACATTTTTAGGGGTCATCTCTGGTAGGAAAACCGAATCAATGAGGGACTTCTACCTGTGTTATCCTGCAATTCTCATAAACCCGTTAGTCCCTCAACTAGGTTTGTCGTCAATACTCCAAAACCAACTAGGGGTGGCACTAGATGCACTTACAATCTCCCCATTTTTGGTGATTGATGACAAACTAGTTGAAGTTTTGAACGAGGAATATAATCTGTGAAATTGTAAAGGATAAGGAATTGTCTTCATAAGTTGCAAGGGCTCCCCCTGAAGATGTGCATATAAGTAATTTGCTTTTGGAATGCAAATGCACATGGCAGGTTGTACTTGTGGAGATCCACTTCAACTTATGATGACAATCCACTATGCATGTGAAAGTATATGAAGATAATGACAATGCATAATGGAAAATGGACGTCTGCAGAATGATCTAAGTGCGGAATTTATCGTCGCACATGCGGAATTTATCATCGCAAAACAAAGTGGCAGATAAGTAGCAGACGACCATCGAGTTTAAGTGTTACAACTCAAAGAACCAAATGTAGAAAACGAGAGTTGTAAGCATGAAGCAAAATATAAAGCACCCGCCCATATGGACCCGCTTGAAGACTATAAACCTCATATGCTTCTCCCCCTTTTGTCAGTAAGGACCAAAAAGGTTTGAAGACATAGAGCATCTACTCGTTCCCATGCGGAGTAGGTGAAGTAGCAGGGTCGTTGGTGGTGTTTGGCGGTACTGAAGAGCTTGGAGCAGAGTTGACGCGTGCTGAAGGAGGTGGTGGTGAAGTAGCATCATCTTCATCCTCGATAACTCGGGCAGTCACTGTTGCAGCAGATGAAGAGAACTCAGAGTCTTCAAGGGATGGAGTTCCAAGCAGCACAGCTCTTCGAGGAGGTGTGGAGTCAAACTTGAATCGCTTAGTGAAACCATCCTCTTGGAGATCATCTTCAGAACACATCATCGTTAGCCCTTTCCATGTGCGGCGACAGGTTTCATGGGCAATGAAAGCATTCTTGGTGGCAAGATTGCGAATGCGATTAACCTCCACCAAGAGGCTTTTCATCTGACGCTTTAGCCAGTCATGATGCCTATCCTGTTTCTGATGAAGAGCCACAAGAAGCTCTCGGTCGTTGAGAACACGAGTGCGCTTCTTGGGTCTTGGAGCAGTTGTACTATCAGTGGCTTCAGTAGAAGCAGGGTGTGGTGCACGTGTAGTGCCAGCCAAAGGATACACCCGAGTGACTGCTTCAACTCCTTCAATGTTCTGTGAGAAACTCTGATGCTCTACATTCTGAAGACTTAGAGGTTCCTTTGCAGGCTCAGGATAGATGGCTTTAGTAGAGATATCCACATCAGGCAGAAAAATCCTATGATTGCGAGCAGATGGCTGATATGAGATATCGGAGTGAAGTTTAATTAGCTGCATTACCCATGGGGCGTAGAACTTTAAGCCAAACAGATCAGAGCCTGATGCAGCAAGTTGGCGGATCAATAAATCATGTGCATTGAACCATTTTCCATGAAGAATATAGAAGACCAAAGTCTTCATTGCACCCTCAAGCTTGGCATTTGGAGAGTGCCCTTTGATGGGCCAGAGAGTTCGCCTGATGATGTGATAGATGGTTCTTGGCAGATACTCAAGGTCTTCAACGAAGAACTCTGTTGGATAAGCAGCATCTTGGGGCAATGGCTTCATCATGCTGAGCATCTAACTCGTATCAGCTTTCGGCCGCTGAAAGATGCTCTCAATAGCTTCACTATGCAGCTGACAGCCATGCTCGTAGAGATCGCCAGGAGTGGGCAAACCAGTGAGCTCAATGATGTCAAATGCATTGGCTTCGTGATGAACATTTCCGGTCATCCACTCCAGGACCCAAGTCTTCGGATCTCTACTGTACCCGCGGATGTGAAGTGTGGCATAGAATTGGAGCAGCAACTCTTCATTCCAATGCTCTTGGTCAGTAACGAACGGCAGCAGTCCAACTTCCTTGAAGCAATCCAAAGCTTCTTCCAGACAAGGCAGACCAGCTATGGCTTCAATGTCAAGGCGCTTGTGTGGGAAGATGCGACCTTGGTTGTAAAGAATGCATGAGTAATAGCTTCGCTGAGGATAGCTCCAGAACCGATCAGATGATATCCTTTCCCTTGAGTAGGGGTTCCTGGAGCTATCGAAGAATGTGTTGTCTGCCCTGAAGCCATTGATATTGAAGGAGCCAGGTGCTGATGCAGGACCTGGGAACCTTGACAATCTTGGGATTGGCTTTTGTGCCTGAGGCATGTGCTCAACATGATAGCCGAACTGGGGACCGGCAGCAGACTCAGGAACAGAAGTGACGGGGTCAGTGGCTTCGCTGTCTTCTTCTTCCGTCGGGGAGCGCTCCACATTAGCTTCATTGGTGGTTGTGGCAGCCGCAAGATTTTCATCCTCCACTTGACGAGCTGGAGGGTCGGTCACAAGCACGTTCTCCTTGAGAACTGCTTCTTGGTGGGACAGGGGAGTGGCAACTTGTGGGACTTCATCTTCCGCGGCTGATGCAGCCGGATTGTCTTCAGCAGAGACTTGAGGCATTGGACCTTTGCGAAGCCTACGCAACGCGGGCGACGCCTGTGGAGTTGGAGTGGATTGGGCCTCATAGTATTCTTCCTCTTGTGGGTGATCTGCCCATGAAGCATCCTGTGCAATTGGCGTCAGTGGACGACCAATGCTGATGAGTTCGCTGTTTTGAGGAAGGACTGCACCATCTTCTACATTGTCATGTTGACCAATGTCTTTAGCAGCGATGGGATCAGCTGCTGGAAAGTCTTGAGCTTCATGAGCCTCCGTGGAAGCAGGCTCATGGATAGTCAGTTGGCGTTCAGCTTCAGGATAGACCATAGAAATGGGTTCAACTATCAAGGGCTCTGTGGGAGCAGCCCGATCTTTCTTGGTCTTCCTCTTCTTCTTGGAGGGGGCAGTTGGAGAGGCTTCAGAATGTTTCCTCTTCCTGGCTTCAGCCTCAGCAGTTCTTGTCTTCTTGAGTTTTGAAGCTATTGGCCGGCTCTTTGGCTTCGAGCCAGTCATTCTTGTTGGGAAGACAATCGGAACTGCTTCTTGCCTTGGTGCATCAGATTCAGCCATAGCAGGCTTCTTCTTCTTCTTTGCAGCCATCCTGGGGTCGATGCCAGGACGCCCAAGTGCTTTATGTTTCTCAGCCTCATTATAGGCTTGCACACATCTGTCAGCCAGAGTCTTCATGCGCTCACGCGAACCCTGAGCTTCTGCACGTTTCTTTACAAAGGCTTCCTTGAGCTCATGCATCATACTCTTGAAGTTCTTCACTTCCTGCACGCTGAGCTTTGCCATATGCTTTTTGAACTGAGCCTTTTCATAGTCAATCTTTTGCTTCAGTTCAACAATGCGCTGGGCAATAGCAAGTTCTGAAGCAATGGCGCCTTGGAAGGCGACACTGAGGCCAAATGGTAGCTACAGATCTTCAAAGCTGATGTTTGGCGTGTCAAACCACTCGTCAATGAAGTTGTGGATGATGGTCACATCAAAGAGAGGCAGATCATTGAAGATTTCTGCTTCTTCTTTGCTCTTGATGAGTTTCTCAAGAGTGTCATCTGCTAGATCTTCATCACTTGACAGATCAATGTCGTCATTGGGTAGAATGGCAGCAGCAGTTAGCTCTTGTCCGGTGTGAGGCAGAGGCATCTTGACTTTCTGGGGCTTGGAGATGCGAGATAAGTCTTCGGACTGCACACTGTCTTCAGGAGGTGCAGTTGCCAGTGGCTTCGCCCTTGATATTTTTGGTGAGGGGGCAGGCTTTGAAGCTTTAGGCTTCTTCATCTTCTTTGTCGTCGGCGCTGCAGGAGCTTCTTCTGATTCAGCGTCAGCTGCAGGCTCATTCACTACAGTCCCTTGAACTAAGATGCGGGTGATGAGGCCTTCAAGGTTGTAGAAAGGACCAATGACATTGGGTTCTGCATCTCGTGTGCCATCTGCCCTTGGTGTCGAGGGACCAGGGTTGAAGTCTAACCCCAAAGTCTTCTTGTTCTGCTTCGCTGAGTTCTGGCAAACTGGAAGTTGCGCTTGAACAGATTGTCGTCACGACACCATAGTAGTGACAATGGGTGTGCATCAGCAGGCTGTGGCCCACGGACCATGCAGGGATAGAAGCCTTGTTCAATGGCTTCATCTCTGGACCTGGGCAGAAGATTCTTGTATAGGATGTCTCCCCACGGTCTCTTGATGGCATTTTTCTCAGCATATTCCTGGGTTACAAATCGGTATTTGAACCATTGTTCTGCCCAATATCTTTGAATCCATTGGATTCGGGTCTTGCGCTGATTGTGATCCTCTTCAGGATCTGTCTTGTACAGTTCTAAGAGTTCATCTGGCAGATCTCTGGATGTTTCTCCACGACGCTTTCTGCCACCCTTCCTTGCTGCTTTCTCTGAAGCCATAAACTTTAACTTGAAAGGCTTCAACACGTTCAAAGGCTTCAAAGGTTTTTGCTTGCTGGACCAACAGGAACTGGCTTCGGGAGAATTAATGTGATGCTGTAAGAATTCTGCAAATGAATGCAGACTATGAGAACCAAAGGATTCTCCCATGGACATGTACCTGTGACAGCATTAAGGTGCGAGGGAAGGGGAAGAGGTCATATGCATTCTTAGAAGATTTTGAAGATAAATCAGTTTAGAAGACATTGACCTCATCGTGCGAAGACATTCACTCATAGATAAGGAGTTGGTTCCAGATTTGTACGAATCCACAGATCAGTACAAGTGAGGAATCTTACTACTTTGTGAAGCATACGTGAATATATTAGGCATGTTATGAGATGCAGTATTAGAGAGATCTAACTTGTGTGAATAGAAACTGCTTGTGGTAGAAAGTGACAAATCCATAGGATCAACGGTGCTGTAAAAAGGAAGTTTTATTTACCACACTAAGAACTGCTAGATGAAGTGGAAGATGAGGCCGAGCAGTTCGATCTTCCGTGCCCTAACTTGGCGACGGAGGACACCTACGGCGACGGCGGAGAGGACGATGTCCGCGGTCGACGTGAAGACGGCGTCGGAGAGGTTGCGGCAGCGAAGCGCTTCGTCGCCGGCGTCGTCGAGGGCTAGCGGTGGCGCTAGGGTTTGTGCGAGAGTGGAAGAAGAGATAATGACCACTGTGAAGTGTGTATTTATAGGTACATGGGCGGCACTGCGCTGTTACACAGGTGCCCCTTGCGATCCGCATCTGAGAAACACGTCGCCATTATGCGGAATGTTGGGGTTTGTTCAACGTCCCACGCACGCCTTGATTGTCGGGTGGTCGTTCCTACTTCTCCGGGTTTCATGTGGAGGAATGAGCATTGAAAACGGACTTAATGGTTGTCTCTGTATCTTCTGCTGACAAGGACGCAGAGAAGACATTCGACAGTTTCAATAGAATGCATATGATTTGGAGAGATAGAATTTGAGATAGAAAGCATAGAGAGGTTAGGGTCCGATCACATTCACTTAGTTCAAAAGATTCAACAATGAAGACATAGCTATAAGTGAATGCTATAGAAGACAGAACACTAATATATATATATATATATCTATATAATCAACATAGTGAAGATAATCATGAAGATATGTTGAGATCGAAGCCAAACCAAATGTGAAGACATTGCAAGGTAACTCCATGAGTGAAACACTTCAAAATAGAACATTTGGTGGTGGCGTTACCCACCGTATAGGAAGTATTAGACCCAGACACGGCGCACAATTATCGTGGCGCTCCGAAGTCAAATTCCACATTAATGTATTCACACTTGGAATGTATGTCTTCATTGATTGAAGATATACTTTACTTCGTGTGTTGCACATCTAAGTCATCAATATGCAAAAGGGTTAGGATGTGTGCCTGATCACAGGACATTTGAGGATTCCAGGATATTTAGCTCACACCGTAACTTGCAAAATCTCTTCTCATCCAAGGGCTTGGTGAAGATATCTGCCAATTGCTCTTCAGTGTTGACGTGTATGATATCAATATCTTCCTTCACAACATGATCTCTGAGAAAGTGATGACGAATTTCAATGTGCTTTGTCTTTGAGTGCTGAACTGGGTTGTTGGCAATCTTGATGGCGCTTTCGTTGTCGCAGTAAAGTGGCACTTGCTTCAGATGAATGCCATAGTCCTTGAGTGTTTGCTTCATCCACAGAAGCTGAGCACAGCAAGATCCAGCAGCAATGTATTCAGATTCAGCAGTGGAGAGAGATACATAGTTCTGCTTCTTTGAAGACCAACATACAAGTGATCGTCCCAGAAAGTGACATGTGCCAGATGTAGACTTGCGATCAACTTTGTCACCAGCATACTTAGCATCCGAGAATCCAACCAGATCAAACTCTGAGCCCTTTGGATACCATAATCCTAGAGTTGGGGTGTGAGCCAAATATCGAAGAACTCGCTTCACAGCTAAGTGATGCGACTCCTTTGGTGCTGCTTGAAATCGAGCACACATGCAACACTAAGCATAATATCTAGCCTAGATGCACATAGATAAAGTAAAGAACCAATCATGGAGCGGTATACCTTTTGATTGAACTCTTTACCATTGTCGTTGGGACCCAGATGATGTTTGGCTGGCATAGGTGTTGTGAAGCCTTTGCAGTCTTGCATACCAAACTTCTTCAGGCAATCTTTGAGATACTTCTCTTGAGATATGAAGATGTCGTTGCGTTGTTGTCGTATTTGAAGACCGAGGAAGAACTTCAGCTCTCGCATCATGGACATCTGATATTGCTCTTGCATCATATATCCAAACTCTTCACTGTACTTCTGATTGGTGCAGCTGAAGATAATGTCATCCACATATATTTGGCACACAAATAGTTCACCATCATATGTCTTCGTGAAGAGAGTGGGGTCTAGAGAACCAGGTATGAAGCCTTTGCTCTTCAGGAAGTATTTGAGTGTGTCATACCAGGCCCGAGGGGCTTGTTTGAGGCCATACAGTGCCTTGTTGAGCTTGTATACCATGTCAGGATGTTTTGGATCTTCAAAGCCAGGCGGTTGTGCAACATACACTTCTTCTTCAATCTTGCCATTGAGAAAAGCACTCTTCACATACATTTGATATAGAAGTATGTTGTGATGATTTGCATAGGCCAGCAGTATGCGTATGGCTTCAAGTCTAGCCACAGGAGCAAATGTTTCATCGAAGTCAATGCCTTCTACTTGAGTATATCCTTGAGCAATGAGACGAGCTTTGTTTCTGACAACTTGACCATGCTCATCTTGCTTGTTGTGGTATATCCATTTGGTGCCTATTATATTGTGCTTCCGTGGATCAGGACGCTTAACTAGTTCCCATACATTATTCAGCTCAAACTGTTGAAGCTCTTCTTGCATAGCTTGAATCCATTCAGGTTCCATGAAGGCTTCTTCAACTTTCTTGGGTTCTGTTATTGAGACTAATGCGAAGTGCCCATAGAAATTTGCTAGCTGAGTTGCCCTTGAACGAGTGAGTGGACCAGGTGCATTGATGCTATCAATTATTCTTTCAATCTGCACTTCATTGGCAACGCGAGGATGTACAGGGCGAAGACTTTGCTCTTGCTGATCATTGTCGTTGTTAGAAGGAATGTCTTCAGGCTGAGCATTGTCTTCATGTTGATCAGGTGCTGAGATGATAAGTTCTTCTTTAGGATGAGCTTCAGAAGGTATAATTTCTCCAGTTCCCATTAGCTTGATTGATTCACTGGATGGAACTTCATCTAGCACATTTGGCAGTTGCTCTCTTTGTGAACCATTGGTCTCATCGAACCGCACATCCACTGTTTCAACCACTTTGTAATGAAAGAGATTGAAGACTCTGTAGGAGTGCGAATCCTTTCCATATCCAAGCATAAAACCCTCATATGCTTTTGGTGCAAACTTTGAGGTGTGATGTGGGTCCTTGATCCAGCACCTTGCGCCAAATACTCTGAAGTAACTGACATTTGGCTTCTTGCCAGTAAGGAGCTCATAAGATGTCTTGTTCAGAATCTTGTGAAGATAAACATGATTGATTGTATGGCATGCAGTATCAATGGCTTCAGGCCAAAATTTTCTTGGGGTCTTGTATTCATCTAGCATCATTCTGTCCATCTCAATGAGTGTTCTGTTCTTGCGTTCGACGACGCCATTCTGCTGTGGCGTGTACGGGGCTGAGAATTCATGTGTGATGCCCAAGGTATCAAGATATGTATCAAGGCCAGTGTTCTTGAATTCAGTGCCATTGTCACTTCTGATGTGCTTTATCTTGGCGCCATAATTGTTCATAGCTCGATTGGCAAAGCGTCTGAAGACATCCTGCACTTCAGTCTTGTAAAGGATTATGTGCACCCAAGTGTATCTAGAGTAATTATCAACAATAACGAAGCCATAGAGGCATGCAGTAGTAGTAAGAGTTAAGTAATGAGTGGGACCGAAGAGATCCATGTGAAGCAGTTCGAAGGGTCGAGTAGTGGTCATGATTGTCTTCGAGGGATGTTTGGCCCTCATCATCTTTCCTGCCTCACAGGCGCCGCATAAGTGATCTTTCTTGAACTTGACGCCCTCGATGCCTATGACATGCTTTTTCTTTGCCAGGGTGTGGAGGTTCCTCATGCCAGCATGCCCAAGCCTCCGATGCCAGAGCCAGCATTCTGAAGCTTTTGCTAGAAGACATACGGCAAGCTGTGGTCCTGCTGAGAAATCTACCACATACAAATCATCTTTTCGATACCCTTCTGAAAGCACAAGTGCCCCCTAGGTGGTTTTTATAATTGATGACAACATATCTCTTGTTGGACTAACATTTCTATCTAGCATGTTTCAGATAAGTTCAACAATGGAGTGGCATGGACTAAAGGTTGTGGGAACTCCTTCAAGATGCTAAGGACAAAGGATTGGCTAAAGCCTCAAGCTCAAGACTCTTCATTTTACATTTTAGTGATCCAAGATCACATTGAGTCCATAGGAAAAGCCAATACTATCAAGGAGGGATGAGGGGTTTCTTAATGAGCCTCTTGCTTCATGTGCTTAGTGATTTCTCCAAAACTCTGAACTACTTTCCCACTTCCACATATGACCTAAACCCTAAGCCAAACTCGGTCCTACCGATTCTTTCTATCCGGCACCACCGAGTTTCACTTGTCATAAGCCACTGCCAAACCCTAGCAATTCGGTTCTACCGATAGGGATCTCGGTCTCACCGAGATGGGATTGCAAACTCTCTGTTTCCCTTTCGTAACTTTTCGGTCTCACCGAAAGAGCTAATCGGTCCCACCGAGATTGCAATGTAAATTCAGTGTTTCCTTTTTGTAACTTTTCGGTCTCACCGAAAGAGCAAATCGGTCCCACCGAGTTTGCCTGACCAACTCTCTGGTTAGCTTATTACCAAAATCGGTCCCACCGAGTTTGTGTAATCGGTATCACCGAGATTACGTTATGCCCAAACCCTAACCATATCAGTTCTACCGAGTTGCATGTCAGTCCCACCGAAAATCTCTAACGGTCACTAGGTTTACCTTTTCGGTCCGACCGAGTTTGTTGATTCGGTCCCACCGAGATTGGAAAACTGTGTGTAATGGTTGGATTTTGTGTGGAGGCTATATATACCCCTCCACCTCCTCTTCATTCGTGGAGAGAGCCATCAGAACACATACACAATTCCAACTCATATGTTCTGAGAGAGAACCACCTACTCATGTGTTGAGACCAAGATATTCCATTCCTACCATATGAATCTTGATCTCTAGCCTTCCCCAAGTTGCTTTCCACTCAAATCTTATTTCCACCAGATCCAAATCCTATGAGAGAGAGTTGAGTGTTTGGGAGACTATCATTTGAAGCACAAGAGCAAGGAGTTCATTACCTACACACCATTTGTTACTTCTTGGAGAGTGGTGTCTCCTAGATTGGCTAGGTGTCACTTGGGAGCCTCCGACAAGATTGTGGAGTTGAACTAAGGAGTTTGTAAGGGCAAGGAGATCGCCTACTTTGTGAAGATCTACCGCTAGTGAGGCAAGTCCTTCGTGGGCGATGGCCATGGTGGGATAGACAAGGTTGCTACTTCGTGGACCCTTTGTGGGTGGTTGCTTCTTCGTGGACCCTTTGTGGGTGGTTGCTTCTTCGTGGACCCTTCGTGGGTGGAGCCCTCCGTGGACTCGCGCAACCGTTACCGTTCGTGGGTGGAGCCCTCCGTGGACTCGCGCAACCGTTACCCTTCGTGGGTTGAAGTCTTCATCAACGTGGATGTAGGATAGCACCACCTATCCAAACCACGGGAAAAACATCCGTGTCTCCAATTGCGTTTGAATTCTCCAAACCCTTCCCCTTACATTCTTGCAAGTTGCATGCTTTACATTCCGCTGCTCATATACTCTTTGCATGCTTGCTTGATATGTATTGTGTATGAAATTGTGCCTAAAACTCCACTCAAACCAAAAAGGCCCAAAAATTGCAACTTTAGCACTAAGTGTCTAATCACCCCCCCTCTAGACACATCTACTTCTAGATCCTACACCTTCAAACACTAGAGACTTGTCAGATTCCATTAGTACAAGGCAATGATATTTTCCAAATATTACGATCATGTTCAAATCGCAAAGCATTGAGACAGACATTAAGTTGAAGCCAAGGGATTCAACAAGCATGACTTTATCCATGTGTTGATCCCTTGAGATTGCAACTCTACCTAGACCCAATACCTTACTTTTACCAGTATCAGCAAATGTGATGTGGCTCTTATCGGATGGACGT
Source organism: Triticum aestivum (assembly GCF_018294505.1). NCBI lineage: Eukaryota > Viridiplantae > Streptophyta > Magnoliopsida > Poales > Poaceae > Triticum > Triticum aestivum. Next base: position 364,257,806 of record NC_057806.1, on the reverse strand, counting down.
AAGGTTGAGTCCATAAGAAGACTTCTTTTGCCAGTCATGTGATTTGTACACCCACTATCAATAATCCATTCTGAAGATGCTGGTGTCGTAGCCTACAGTGCAGTTAGGGGGATAGGCTTCACCAAGAGCATTGTGAAGCAAAAACATTTGACGAACCAATGGGTTATGAAAGCTTAGATCCAGATTGGGACTAATAGGGAGAGTAGCAAGCGATTCAGGAATGAAGTACATAGTAAGACCATTCGGGCATTTGATCTTGCACCCTACAAGATGTTTAAGGTCCCCAGCAATGGCGTCAGACGATTTTGGTTTTCTACTGGAGACCTTTCCCTGCAAAAGAGAGTTAAGCTTTCTTAGCCACCCACATCTTCAAGGGTGGCTGAGAAGCAATAAGTCTAAGTGCAACATCTGAGAATTTTGGCTTTGGAGCCCTAGCAAACAGTCTTGCAGGCGGACAATAGTACTCATAAGAATAGGCAGAATAGTTCTTGGTCTTATGAACATGGCGGTTTGATGAACCGCTCTCATATTCATATGCCTGAGTATGGTTTCCTTGCAAAACATTTGCGTTAGTGCGACTCAGGTGAGTCCTCTGTCTGTATGAAGCCTTTGGACCGTATGAAGCCTTTGGTCTGAGGTTTGTCTTGTTCACGTGAGGTGTCATGATGACATTCACAGGAAGATTCTCCAGACACCTTTTCGGAACCCAGATCTTCTTCATAGGCGGTCCATTCCTGCAGTTAGTACCAATGTACCTGGCAAACACTTCACCATTCTGATTCTTAAACAGTATATAGTTTGCATCAAAGGATTCATCAATGATAATGGGGTTAGCACAAGTGAAGCCAGATAGATTGGATGGGTCTGCTGAAGGTTCCTTTGCAGCAACCCACATGGTTTTGGGGTACTGCTCAGGTTTCCAGTAAGAGCCATCAGCATTCATTTTCCTTACGAACCCAACACCCTCTTTCCTCGGGTTTCGGTTCAGTATCTGCTTTTTGAAGACATCACATAGTGTCTGATGCCCTTTAAGACTTTTGTACATCCCTGTTTCAAGCAATGTCTTCAACCTAGCATTCTCATTAGCAATAGCAGTGGTATCCTCAGCAGAGGGGTTAGTTACCACATCAACAGTTGAAGATATTGCAACAGTAATAGCAGTAGAACATTCAGCAACAGAAGTAGAATTATCACGCTCAATGCATTTAAGACATGGTGGTTCAAATCCTTCCTGAGCGGGATTGATCTGTTTGGCGCGAAGTGACTCGTTTTCCTTTTGAAGATCTTCATGAACCGCTCTCAATTTCTCAAGATCTTGCTTCCTTTGAAGATAATCATAGGAAAGCTTTTCATGAGTTGTTGAGAGAGTTTCATGACGACTTTCAAGTTCCTGATACTTAACGTGAAGATTTTTTATGTCTTCAATTAAGGATTCAGATCGAGTCATTTCAGCACCTAACAGATCATCGCTTCTGTCTAGCAGTTTTTGAATATGTTCCATAGCTTTCTGTTGTTCAGTTGCAATTTTAGCAAGTGTTTTGTAGCTGGGTTTTGAGTCACAATCAGATTCATCGTCACTAGATGTTTGATAGTGAGTAGTGCGTGTGTTTACCTTGGCACCGCGTGCCATGAAGCAGTAGGTAGAAGCGGAGTAGTCCTTGTCATTTGCATCGGTGTCGGTGACGAGGTCATTGTCTTCAGTATTGAAGATGGACTTGGCAACATATGTTGTAGCCAGACTTGCGACGCCTGAATCGGACTCCTCCTCAGACTCCACCTCCGCCTCCTCAGAAGCGGACTCCTCCTTGGAATCCATTTCCTTGCCAACAAACGCACGTGCCTTGCCAGATGAGCTCTTCTTGTGTGATGAAGACTTTGAGGAAGACTTGGACGAAGACTTTGAGTATTTCTTCTTCTTCTTGTCGTCAGAGCCATATTCCTTGCTCTTCTTCTTCTTTTTGCTCTCATTGTCCCAGTGTGGACACTCAGAGATGAAGTGGCCAGGTTTCTTGCACTTGTGACATGTTTTCTTCTTGTAGTCGTGAGCAGAAGCTTCATCATTCCTTGAGCTTGATCGGGAAGACTTTCTGAAGCCTTTCTTCTTGGTGAATTTTTGGAACTTCTTCACAAGCATAGCAAGTTCCCTTCCAATGTCTTCAGGATCATCAGAACTGCTGTCAGATTCTTCTTCAGATGAGGAGACAGCTTTTGCCTTCAAGGCACGAGTTCGCCCATAGTTTGGACCGTAGATATCTCTTTTCTCAGAAAGCTGAAACTCATGTGTATTGAGCCTCTCAAGTATGTCAGATGGATCGAGTGTCTTGAAATCAGGACGTTCTTGAATCATCAGGGCTAGGATGTCAAACGAACTATCAAGTGATCTCAGTAGTGTCTTGACGACTTCATGTTTGGTGATCTCAGTAGCGCCGAGGGCTTGAAGCTCATTTGTGATGTCAGTGAGTCGGTCAAATGTGTGCTGGACATTCTCATTGTCATTTCGCTTGAAGCGGTTGAAGAGGTTGCGAAGGACACTGATTCTCTGATCTCTCTGGGTTGAGATGCCTTCATTGACCTTGGAGAGCCAGTCCCAGACCAGCTTAGATGTCTTCAAAGCACTCACACGGCCATACTGTCCTTTGGTCAGGTGACCACAGATGATATTCTTGGCAGTAGAGTCCAGTTGAACAAATTTCTTGACATCAGCAGCAGTGACACCTTCTCCAGCCTTGGGAACGCCATTTTTGACGACATAGCATAGGTCGACATCAATGGCTTCAAGATGCATGCGCATCTTATTCTTCTAGTAGGGATATTCAGTTCCATCGAAGACGGGGCACGCAGCGGAGACTTTAATTATCCCTGCAATCGACATAGCTAAAACTCCAGGTGGTTAAACCGAATCACACAGAACAAGGGAGCACCTTGCTCTGATACCAATTGAAAGTGCGTTATATCGACTAGAGGGGGGGTGAATAGGCGATTTTTGTGAAAGTCTTCAAAACGTGGAAGTTATGAAGACAAATGATAGAAATAAACCTATTACCATGCAGCGGAAGGTAGACTACACTAGGCAAGCCATAGTCAAGTATTCAATAAAGTGAAAGCACAATGACTTAATAGCAGCAATGTAGTAAGGATCAGGTAGGAAGATATTATGAAGCCATACAGAACATGCAGTCACTCAATGAAGACAAAAGATAGTGCAAACATACAATGACTTCACAAGGAGCAACAGTAAGTAAAGGGAAGGGAAGATGAAACCGGTGACTCATTGAAGACAATGATTTGTTGGACCAATTCCAGTTGCTGTGACAACTGTACGTCTGGTTGGGGCGGCTAGGTATTTAAACCTTAGGACACACAGTCCCGGACACCCAGTCCTGAACACGCAGCTCAGGACACCCAGTCCTCATTGTATTCTCCTTGAGCTAAGGTCACACAGACCTCGCCCAATCACTCTGGTAAGTCTTCAAGGTAGACTTCCAAACCTTCACAGACTTCGTTCACCGGCAATCCACAATGTCTCTTGGATGCTCAGAACGCGACGCCTAACCGGCTGGAGGATGCACAGTCCTCAAGTGTAATAAGTCTTCAGATCACACAGACAAGAAGACTCAAGTGATGCCCAATTCTCTTTGGCTCTGGGTGGTTAGGGCTTTATCCTCGCGAGGAATTCTCTCTCAAAGGCTTCGAGGTGGGTTGCTCTCAAACGACAAAAGCCGTACTCTTAATCTGAGCAGCCAACCATTTATGGTTGTGGGGGTGGGCTATTTATAGCCACTTGGCAACCCGACCTGATTTGTCTGAAATGACCCTGGGTCACTAAGGAACTGACACGTGTTCCAACGGTCAGATTTCAAACTCACACGGCAACTTTACTTGGGCTACAAGCAAAGCTGACTTGTCCGACTCTGGACAAGATTCGCTCTCATAGTCTTCACTCGAAGACATAGGTTTTTGGTTAGGCATCACTTCAGTCATTCCGACTGGTTCTCTTGGACCCCACTTAACAGTACGGTGGTTCCTATGACTCAACACAAAAGAAAAAGAACTACGAAATATCTAAGTCTTCGAGCTCCATAGGCTTCATGTGGTGTCTTCTCTTGTCATAGTCTTCAATGTGAATATCTTCATATACCACCTTTGACTTCAATGTCTTCATACATTTTTAGGGGTCATCTCTGGTAGGAAAACCGAATCAATGAGGGACTTCTACCTATGTTATCCTGCAATTCTCATAAACCCATTAGTCCCTCAACTAGGTTTGTCGTCAATACTCCAAAACCAACTAGGGGTGGCACTAGATGCACTTACACCATCATGTCCTCATCTACCACTACTGCATGGCCAAAGAGCCTTGCGACCGTTTCAACAGGTTTGTCAACAGCACTGACTACAAGTTCGCCATGGTGGAAACAACCAACGATGTAAAAGCGCTGAGTGTTACAGGCTTGGCCTGTAGAACCTTGTCGAAATCCATGACCACTACAGGGTCTGGGGAAGCACAAAGAAGGAATCCCTGGTCGAACTCGCCTCGGCCATCATCGACCCCTACTACGAAAAGATGAAGCAGGATGCCCAGAGAACAAGTCTCATATACTGGCACGGGGCCTGGATGCGGCTACTGGATGAACCTCACCTTAGGTTCGTGGCCAAGAGCGTGTACACATGCTACGAGATGCATAGGCGGATCGTTGACATGAGGAAGTGCCTCGTTACCAAAATAGACGAGCCTGGATCGAGCCACAAGTAGAGCAAGCGTCACAAGAAGTAGATGATGATCAGATGATCGTTTATGCTAGTTAATCATGCATGTAATATATAGTTTACTTTATTGGTGTGTGGAAATGTCATGTGTGTAGTAGCCACCTATGTAATTATGCATGTAATAGTTTACTTTGGTGTGTGCAAATGCCATGGTTGTAGTAGCCATCTATGTAAGTGGATGTTTAATTTGGTTATGCAAGCATGTCCTTATAAGTGTGTGTGTGTGTGTGTGTATGTTGTTGTCATGTATGCAATCCCATCACACAACAAACACGTCTTGTTAAGTTTAACTATTTCTGTTCTCTTGTGTCAACGCAAACAGTTCATCCAAGTGAACCGCATGCCGTATATCGCACAAACCTTGATCTGGCTGACCGTTTCTTTTGCGTTGCCTAATCACAAACAGTTCATCCGAGTGAACCGTATGATGTATATCGCACACACCTGCATCTGGTTGCCCGTTTATTTTGTTTTGCCTAATCACAAACAGTTCATTCGAGTGAACCGTATGCTGTGTATCGCACACGCCTTCATCTGTCTGCCCGTTTCTTTTGTTCCTCCTCATCACAAATAGTTAATTGAACTGAACCGTATACCCTTCATCGCACACACAACTAAAATCTGAACCGTGTTTGATGCATCCTCCATCGCAAGCGTTTTGCACATTTTTTGACAGTTTTCATACACCACCATTTGCGATTATTGCATCACACACAGTTTCTCAAAGGGTCTCTGATCGTAGTGTCGCGTTAGCAGCATCTTGCATTGTAGACATAGATATTTGCAAAATACATACGGATCTGATTGTGATAGACCCGTTGACTAAACTTCTCTCACAAGCAAAACATGATCACACCTTAGTACTCTTTGGGTATTAATCACTTGGCGATGTGAACTAGATTATTTGAGTCTAGTAAACTCTTTGGGTATTGGTCACATGGCGATGTGAATGATGGGTGTTAAATCACATGGTGATGTGAACTAGATTATTGACTCTAGTGCAAGTGGGAGACTGGAGGAAATATGCCCTAGAGGCAATAATAAAGTTGTTATTTTATATTTCCTTATTCATGATAAAGGTTTATTATTCATGCTAGAATTGTATTGACTGGAAACCATAATACAAGTGTGAATACATAAACAAATACTGTGTCCCTAGTGAGACTCTACTAGACTAGCTCGTTGATCAAAGATATATGATCATTCAGTTTATTGCTACTGCTTTTTTAATGTCAAATACATGTTCCTTCGACCATGAGATCATGCAACTCCCGAATACTGAAGGAATACTTTGTGTGCTATCAAACGTCACAACGTAACTGGGTGATCATAAAGATGCTCTACAGGTATCTCCGAAGGTGTTTGTTGAGTTGGCGTGAATCGAGATTGGGATTTGTCACGCAGTGTATCAGAGAGGTATCTCTGGGCCCTCTCTGTAATACACATCACAAGAAGCTTGCAAGCAAAGTGACTAAGGAGTTAGTTTCAATATGATGTATTATAGAACGAGTAAAGAGACTTGCCGGTAACGAGATTGAACTAGGTATAGAGATACCGACGATCGAATCTCCGGCAAGTAACATACCGACAAACAAAGGGAATTATGTATGTTGTCATAAAGGTGCAAACGATAAAAGATCTTCGTGGAATATGTAGGAATCAATATGGGCATCCAAGTCCCGCTATTGGTTATTGACCGAAGAGGTGTCTCGGTCATGACTACATGACGCTAGAGTAGTATTGGGATATTTGATGAGTGGTAACCAAATGTTGTTCGGAGTCCCGGATGATATCCTGGATGTCATGAGGAGTCTCGGAATGGTCGAGAGGTAAAGATTTATATATGGGAAGTCACATTTTGGGTTCCGGAAAAAAGTGCAGCTTTTTCGGTATTGTGCCTGGAAGCTTCTAGGATGTTCCGGAGGATTTCGGAGGGGTCCGGAAGTCCACAAGTGGGTCCGCCATGACCCAAGGTCTAGCATGGGCTGTGGGGACGTGCCCTGGCCTTATTGGGCTACGCGCACCAAGTCCTCAAAAGCCCATGTGACTAGGGAAGGCAAAAAAGGAAGGAGTCCTACTAGGAATAGGATTGGACTTGGAGTCCAAGTCCTCTCCCCCTTAGCTGCGCCCTAGGGCTTGGAGCGGTTGTTTCCTACGCCCCTGCACCTATATATAGAGGGGAGGGGGCACCTCAAGAGGACACACCAAGCCCTTGGCGCCCCTCTCTCTCCCATTACTCTGTAGTTCCACCGCCTCGTGGCGACGCTTAGCGAAGCGCTGTCGGTACTCCACCACCACCATCGCCATCATGTCATTGTTTTTGTTGTGATCCCATCTACTTCTCTTCTCTCACTTTCTGGATCAAGAAGGAGGAGACATCATCGATCCACACGTGTGCTAAACTTGGAGGTGTCATCCGTTCGGCACTAGACTGGTTGGAGCGTGATCGGATCGCGAGGAGTACGACTACATCAACCGCATTGTTAAATGCTTTCGCTTACGGTCTATGAGGGTACGTAGACACACTCTCCCCGCTCATTGCTATGCATCTCCATGATAGATCTTGCGTGTGCATAGATTTTTTTTCCATGTAACGTTTCCCAACAGGCCACTCATGGGACGGGCTTCGACGCTTTCAAGCGCGACACAATACTTGTTGCACTCTTGTTGAATGAACCCCCATCTATTTTGGACTGATTACTTGCCTCGGGTGCTCACAAACTTGTAGGGCTTAAACTTTCTTCGCTTATGGAAGGTTTTATGAACTCTCGTCCAAAAGACGGATCCTTTTTGCTCGGCACCTTTCATGGGATATTGGCCTATCTCCATCGAACTCTCGCAAATCAAAGTGTCCTCCTCTTTGGTGTATGATCCCGTGTGAATGCTTTGCTTCCTCCCTTGTGCGCTGGCCCTTTGGGTGAGCTCGTTGATAAACACCAATGACTCATCCGCAATGTCGACCTCTTCTTCCTCATCTTCGCAATGCATGTCATCATCTTCATGCCATGAGTTGCCATGGTCATCGACCTCTTCTTCATGGGCACCGAATTGGTCGTCACCATATTGGTCGCGGCCGTCTAGGCTTTGGGTCTCGTCACGATCGAAAGCATGGCCTTGTCCGTCGACGTGGAAGGCCTCGCCACAGCCTTCGTCGATGACGTTATCCATGAATTGGGTGTAGTGAGGGCCGTCGACCGTCGGCGTCGGCAGTGGCATTTCGTTGAACAACTTGTGGGCGCCGGCAAGGTTGGCCGTGTTGGAAATATGCCCTAGAGGCAATAATAAATTAGTTATTATTATATTTCCTTGTTCATGATAATCGTTTATTATCCATGCTAGAATTGTATTGATAGGAAACTCAAATACATGTGTGGATACATAGACAACAACATGTCCCTAGTAAGCCTCTAGTTGACTAGCTCGTTGATCAATAGATGGTTACAGTTTCCTGACCATGGACATTGGATGTCGTTGATAATGGGATCACATCATTAGGAGAATGATGTGATGGACAAGACCCAATCCTAAGCCTAGCACAAGATCGTGTAGTTCGTATGCTAAAGCTTTTCTAATGTCAAGTATCATTTCCTTAGACCATGAGATTGTGCAACTCCCGGATACCGTAGGAATGCTTTGGGTGTACCAAACGTCACAACGTAACTGGGTGGCTATAAAGGTGCGCTACAGGTATCTCCGAAAGTGTCTATTGGGTTGGCACGAATCGAGACTGGGATTTGTCACTCCGTGTGACGGAGAGGTATCTCTGGGCCCACTCGGTAGACATCATCATAATGTGCACAATGTGACCAAGGAGTTGATCATGGGGTGATGTGTTACGGAACGAGTAAAGAGACTTGCCGGTAACGAGATTGAACAAGGTATCGGGATACCGACGATCGAATCTCGGGCAAGTACTATACCGGTAGACAAAGGGAATTGTATATGGGATTGACTGAATCCTTGACATCGTGGTTCATCCGATGAGATCATCGTGGAACATGTGGGAGCCAACATGGGTATCCAGATCCCGCTGTTGGTTATTGACCAGAGAGATGTCTCGGTCATGTCTGCATGATTCCCGAGCCCGTAGGGTCTACACACTTAAGGTTCGATGACGCTAGGGTTATAGGGAAAGTATGTACGCGGTTACTGAATATTGTTCGGAGTCCCGAATGAGATCCCGGACGTCACGAGGAGTTCCGGAATGGTCCGAAGGTAAAGATTTATATATGGAAAGTTGTTGTCCGGGTTCCAGGAAAAGTTCAGTTTTTTCCGGTATTGTACCGGGAAGCTTCCGGAAGGTTTCGGAGGATTCTGGAGGGGTCCGGAGGTCCGGAAAATGTTCCACCATGTCCAATATAGCAGCATGGGCTGTAGGGGGCTCCCTAGCCTTAATGGGCCAGGGGCACCAGCCCTCCCCCCCCCAAGGCCCATGCGCACGGGAGAGGGAAACCCTAAGGGGGAGGGCCTCCACTTGACTTGGGAGGCACTCCTCCCCCCCTTGGCCACCGCCCCAAACCCTAGATGGGATCTTAGGGGGACGGCCCCCTCTCTCCCCACCTATAAATAGTGGAGGGGTGGGAGGGCGGCCAGACCCTTGCACTTGGCGCAGCCCCTCCCCTCCAATACCTTCTCCTCCTCGTCTCTTGCAATGCTTGGCGAAGCCCTGCTGGCGTGCCGCGCTCCTCCACCACCACCATGCCGTCGTGCTGCTGCTGGACGGAGTCTTCCCCAACCTCTCCCTCTCTCCTTGCTGGATCAAGGCATGGGAGACGTCACCTGGCTGGATGTGTGTTGAACGCGGAGGCGCCGTTGTTCGGCGCTTAGATCGGAATCGACCGCGATCTGAATCGCTGCGTGTACGACTCCACCAACCGCGTTCTTGTAACGCTTCCGCTTAGCGATCTACAAGGGTATGTAGATGCTCTCCCCTTCCCCTCGTTTCTAGATTACTCCATAGATTGATCTTGGTGATGCGTAGAATTTTTTTGAATTTCTGCTACGATCCCCAACAGGCCGTAGGAATCAACCGGGGCTTCTTCCTTTGCATCCCGTCAGACAACTAGCCGACACCACTGAACCCAGGCGTCACGTTGAGGTCAATGACGGCCGCGACCGTGATGGCGGGGGTGGCCGGCGCGATCACGCTACCAACTAGAGACGTGGAGAACCAAGTCTGGCAATGTAGTAGCGGCGGATGAAACCTGCGCGTCTCTGCTACTTCTTGAGCTTGTGTTGATTTTTTTCCTTGAAGAGGAAAGGGTAATGCAGCAAAGTAGAGATAAGTATTTCCCTCAGTTAAGAACCAAGGTATCAATCCAGTAGGAGGCACAAGCAAGTCTCCAATATATGCACCTGCACAAACTAACAAACACTTGCACACGATGTGAAAAACGGGTTGTCAATCCCTTCACGGGCACGAACAAGAGTGAGATCTAATAGAGATAGGTATAAAAGATAAATAAAAGAGCAAACTAAAGTAAATCTGAATAAATTGCAGCAAGGTATTTTTGGGTTTTTTGGTTTATAGATCTAAAAATATATGATGGAAAATAGGCCCGGGGACCATAGGTTTCACTAGAGGCTTCTCTCTTGAAAGAAAAACATACAGTGGGTAAACAAATTACTGTCAAGCAATTGATCATGAATATAGGCATCACGTCCGTGTCAAGTAGACCGAAACGATTCTGCATCTACTACTATTACTCCACACATCGACCGCTATCCAGCATGCATCTAGAGTATTAAGCTCATAAGAAAGGAGTAATGCCTTAAGTAAGATAAACTCGAGCAATATGATGAAAACCCCATCTTTTTACCCTTGATGGCAACAATACAATACGTGCCTCGCTACCCCTACTATGTCACTGGGTGAGGACACCGCAAGATTGAACCCAAAACTAAGCACCTCTCCCATTGCAAGAAAAATCAATCTAGTTGTCCAAACCAAACCGATAATTCGAAGAGAAATACAAAGATATTTGATTGTGCATAGAAGAGTTCAGAAAAGACTCAAATAATATTCATAGATAATCTGATCATAAATCCACAATTCATCGGATCTCGACGAACACACCGCAAAAGAATATTGCATCAGATAGAACTCCAAGAACATCAAGGAGAACATGGTATTGAAGATCATAGAGAGAGAAGAAGCCATCTAGCTACTAGCTATGGACCCTTAGGTCCATGGTAAACTACTCACGCTTCATCGGAAGGGCATCAAGGTTGATATAGATGCCCTCCGTGATTGAATCCCCCTTCGGCAGGGTGCCAGAAAATGCCCCGAGATGGGATCTCATGGGAACAGAGGCTTCTGGCAGCGAAAAAGTAATTTGGTGGATGCCTCTGATGATTTGGTAATATTTGGGAATTTATAGTGCAAGAATTAGGGTTAGGGGACCTCCGAGGGGCCCACAAGCCCTCAGTGCGCGCCCCCCTAGGGCGCGCCTAGCAGGCTTGTGGCCTCCTCGAGACTCCTCTGCCCCCCTCTACAAGTCCTCTAGATGTCTTCTGGTCCAAGAAAAATCATCGCATAAGTTTTATTCCGTTTGATACTCCTTTTCTGTAAAACTCAAAAACAAGGAAAAAATAGAAACTCACACTGGGCTCTAGGTTAATAGATTAGTCCCAATAATATTATAAAATAACATATTAATGCATATAAAACATCCAAAACAGATAATATAATAACATGGAACAATCAAAAATTACAGATACGTTGGAGACGGATCTGTCTCCGGTGTGACGGACGAACTCGGGGACTGGTACTATGGAGGGTGGACGACCGACGAGCCTATGCTAGCCACGGCCATGGCAGCGACCAAGAGAATGGCCCTTTGACATAGGCATAGGCATAGTGTCGGTCTTATAGGACTTTACTGTCATCAATATGTTATTTTTATTGAGTTACTCTTTTTTCAAACTTGTTTCTATTGGTTGTGCGCATGCTTACCTATGTAGAGGCCAGATGTCATTCCATATGAATGTGTCCATTTGATGCTACATTTTTAGTGGTGGTCCACCTCCTCCTTCTCAATAAAATGTCATTTTATTAGAAAAATGTGTTTTTGTTGAGAATTCAAATTGGAACGTGCTCATTTTTTTCCAATTATATTGAGAATGCACTTTAGTAGATGTACCACTTCATACAAACCGAGAAATGCGAGTATAATGAAAAGGAAACTAAATCTTATGGGCCCAGCCTCTCGGTCAGCCAGCATAGCAAGCGAAGTAACTAATGCAACTTATAAGACCCTTTCAGTGCTCCACGGTGTGTACATGTGCTAAGCATGCCATGTAAGCGAAAAAATAGCATGGCATAGCAATTAAGGAGGAGAGCACTTAGATGACCCCGGCAAGAAACAATGCCAAATGTGTAAACCTATGCAAAACACATAAATAAAGGAATCTCACAAATGCATGAAAAAAGTATATTAGCTAAATAATTAAATGAAGGAAGCTCAGCTAAACAAATTAAGCACCTAGGCATTGAGGACTTAAGTTGATAAACCCTTTGATCCGCTTATTAACTCACCTAAGCACTCATGCATTGAAAGAGGCTTAATGACCCAATATTAAAAAAACTTCTAATAATCAGCATTTTTTTGCCCACCGCCATTAGAGGATTGCATCTACTCCATCTCTTGGCTGGTTGTAGTGGGAGTAACTTAGCTAGTAACACAATACACATCAAAATAAATTTGCTTACATTTTTTTTTTGAAAAAAAATGAGTCTACAAACTAATAAATACAACCATCTATCACACTACCTCTATGTTACTCCCCGCTATGAAGATAATAAGAGAGAGTAGTGTCATATGCATGACACTAGTGTAAATTATGCCCCACTATGACTAGCTTTCCTGTTTATAGGGCTCAATAAAAAATCTCACCAACTAAGATAAATGATGAGTGGTGGAATAATTTTTGTAGTTTGCAAAAATACTCAATTAATGCACTCGTTTATCATAAAAATATATGGACCACGATAACTGCCACACGTGTGGGTGTTAAGGGGTCTGCCCACATGTTTTGTGTGATGTCTAACAGGACTAGCCCAAACGCCTACGTGTGGGCAAAACAACTAGCGCTCACACGCCTTTTTTCCTTGCGGTCCCTCTCACACGCCTACGTGCGGGCAAAATGCATAACGTCCACACGACCTCTCTCATTCACCTACCTCACGGTCCCGCATGCCCCGCGTGATAGTCACCACGCGTCCCCGTAGTTGCCATGGTTCGGACCCTCTTCAATGTCCATTTAACTGCAGTTGCCATGTCGCTGAACTACAGTTGCCATGTCGGACAACTACAGTTGTCATGGTTGCTCAACTGCAGTTGCCATCTCAGGTCAAGTGCTAGATGCCATTTTGGACAACTGCAGATGTTGCCATGTATAGTCTGGTTTACTATAGTTGCCATGATTTGAAAACTTTAGAGGTTACCACCTACTAACACTAAGCAGTTGCCATGTATGGTCTGGTTTACTACAATTGGCATGATTTGAAAATCTTAAGAGTTGCCACCTACTAACACTAGGGAGTTTCCATGTAGCACTACAAAGAGACATGGGAAAACAACATGTTCGGGTAAAAGAGAGAGTTGCCATCTGCTTACAAGCACACTAGGGCAGTTGCCGTTTACCCTGCAAAACACATGACAACTAACATATTTGGGTAAAAAAAAAGAGTTCCCATCTGCTTACAAGCACACTAGGGCAGTTACCAAGTACATTGCAAAACGCATGGCAACTGTCAGCTTGGGTGTGGGAGAGGAGACGGGCGTGTGGGAGAGATGGCAAATGCCCACACACTAGCCCTTGTACGTGAGTGAAAACTGGCGTGTGGGCGCCAATAAATGATGAGCTACAAAAGGATTCGTTTTTTTCGTGTCACAGCTGATTACTCCTTTTTTTTCCTTTTTAAAGAGTGGCATTCTAACTGCTAAACGCCCACACACCGACCCCTTCGTATGGTGAAATGGACATGTGGACGACCGGGTGAATGCTCACACATCAGCCCCTTCGTATGGTGAAACGGACACGTGGGCGACCGGGTGAATGCCCACACATCAGCTCAGTCCTACATGACACCACAAATATGCCAAGATTCGTGCATCCATAAACGGACGCGAATCCATGCGTGCGGGTGAGATGTAAATGCCCACACATATGGGCGTTAATGTTTTTGAAATATATTTGACCCAAGACTTTTACATGCATTGGTGAGTTGTCTCCTTGTATGTTGCAATTTAATGCACCTTAAAATCTAAACATGTCATGATAAGTAATAATATTAAGATATAAAACAAAAAAATAAAAAAATTTGGTATAAACCCTGTAAACCGAAAAGGAAAGAGCGGTACAACGGCACGTCAAAAATTGTTTGCCGGGGTTAAAACACAGAGACCATCGGTTATTATGCGCGCTCTCTCTCTTTTACAGTGCCTTTTGTTTTGAGGCAAATCTCTTTCATAGTGCCTATCAAGCTTTTATGTTCCAGCCATGTCAAGTTATTTACTCTTGCTGCATGGGCCCGCTTTTGTAACGCCACAAGTAATCATCTAACTGGCTAAGGACAACAACGAGGGGTCAAATTCACTCTTTTGACATTTCCATCAAACTTTAGCACGATTTGATTCCGTGCTAAAGTTCGATCCAAAAATATTTTGAAAACAAGTCAAATCGTACTAAAGTTCGATCAAAGGGTCGAAACAGTGAACTTGGCCACCACGAGGGATCACTCACCGTGCTTCTGCGTCTTTGTCCAGTTCTGCAGCATGGGGACAAGAAACCCTTTGCTTTTTCCTCAGCTTTGGCTACGTAAATCAGACTTTCACCAAACTGGAAACTGCATTGCTGACCAACAACAGAAAGCGTCTCTAGTCTGACAATGTAAAGCAACGCTACGGGAGAGCTTCAACTGCTCTGTCCAGCACCATCCTTTATCTTCGGTCAGCCCACTGTCCAGCCCTACAGTATATAGACAACAGACCCTTGCTTTTTCTCAGCTTTTTTTTGGAGGGGCTTTTACTCAGCTTTGGCTTACATGGTACTCCCTTTGGTCCCACAAATGGCTTGCCCCAGCCTGGGAAACAAATCGAGTTCAGCTTTAACGTGGTCTGTTTCCCGACGTCAAAGTTGGCTCGCCGCAGGGTGGTCCGTTTCCAGTCCAGCGAGCATCTGTAGCTAGTACCTATATGCTTCGCGTACAAAGCATACTACCTACTGATCACTGATTAAACTTTTTTGTCCTCTGCTGAATGCTCAAAACTATGTATGCACAAGATAAGCTACACAAATTGGCTCAAGAGCAGTGCTGAAACTAAGCTAGAACGTCGGACTACCTAGATTCAAGACTTGGAACTGTCCCTACGGAGACGATTAAATCTGGTTGTGCGTCCACGATACACAACCATGCAGCTCAACAAGTCAGGAGAACAGAACGTTAAGAGCCAAAAGTGCGATAAATATTACTGGCATGCTTAGATAAAACAGTCTTGAGAATATCAGGTCCAGATGATGCTCAGATAACAGTCTTGAGAATATCAGGTCCAGATGATGCTTAGATAAAATACAAATATAGGAGCTGGCGACATTGCTTAGATAGTCTAATTAAACAAGGTAATGGGAGCTTCTTCCTCTTGCGTTGAGTGAAGGTGCAGATGGCATTAGTGAGCCCAGAAGTGATAGGATTCCAGCTGACTTGAAACGAAAACTGTGCTGATTCCACATCTCAGAAGTCAGGAACCTGATTCACATAAATAGCAGATATAAGCCACAAATTTGCTGTGTATCAAACCATTAACACACCACGAACGTATTCGAAGGCCATCAGACAAAAGCTAAACTGATATGATAAGCAAAAGGAAATTTAAGTTTATGTAGATGGCGTTACAAAAACTGAAACAGTTGAGAAATGCTGAGTATTATGAGAAGAGTGTTCTATCAATTGGGTTGTTGTTAAACTGAACAAACTACTACTCCCTCCGTTCCAAAATAGATGACCCAACTTTGTACTAAAGTTGGTAGAAAATTGAGTCATCTATTTTGGAACGGAGGGAGTATATACTAGTAGATTGCTATTCACAACATTAAGCCATGTCTATGTACAAGCAAACTGCGATTACAAACATTAAGCCCACGTACAAGTAAAGCAAAAGACTGCTGACAGCATTTAATGATTTCAAGCAATAAAATTTTCAAAATATAAGGTACTTCCACGGAAAAAATATATGTAGGTGCTAATGAGACGATGAACAACATTAAGGTTTCTTTGCTCTTCTAAGTGACCAAAGTTTAGTCATTCGATAAAAAAATGACCAACTTTAGGAAACCCACCGTTATTGTTATTTCCAGCTCTCCACTTTTTCAGTCAGAGTTCAGCTAATGGTTAGTGGCTGCCATCACTTGGCAGAACAAGTAGAAATGTTTATTTTATTTGTTCTAGTTGTTAAGGGCTGTAACAAATAGCAATATTTGATTCATTCAACAAATCAAAGTGCATGCATCACATATGTTTTACAAATTACATCTATCTTGCCCACAACTACTATGAGAAATTAAGAAATGCAAGCACAAGTACTGTTCAAAAATAGTTAACAATCACGTTGCAACCATAAAACATGCTGACTTGTACTTATAAATCCCACTCCCACATACTAATTCGCTATGTACGTTGCTGTGCTAGGGCCATTAATAAAGTACTGTATTTGTTAGTACAATATCCATAACACACAAGATCTATTCTTTTGGTACAAGGAAAACACAAATAAAAGGTCTGATTCCAAACAATCAACAAAGCATATAAAATTCATAAAAGTCCTATTATATAAACACATTTTACCTTCAATTCACTGAACAGTTAACCACCCCTCTTTTTTTTTTTAAAACACCCCTCTTTTCAAAATAATAAAGCAACCAGCCTGCATTTTGGAATTCTAGAGGTCGCCTATAAGCTAACATCTAACAATGACAAGCGGCCTGCCCCAGCCACTGCAATAAGTAACTAAAGGATTAAATATCGTAAAACTACCATAATTTGGGTTAGGGTTCCGAAAAACTACCAGTTTTTGAAAATTTCCTAAAACCTACCAAAAGATTAGTTTTTGATTTCAAACTCCATCGAATTGCGAAAGCTTTGGTATGCCAAATATGACAGACCAGGATAGCAATGAACATGTGTACAGTGTAGCTAGAGACTATGATCCATGCAAAGGAAGAAACTATACGCATGCATTAGACCTTCTACCAACGGCATATATCCAAAACTAGAGGAATCGAGAAAGAGATCGTGACTAGAAATTCTAAAACAGACATGTATTTGGGATGATTGCTTCACAATCGTTACCACCATCATATATCGAAACCTCAAGGCAGCCACATAGGAAATGAACTGAGGAATGAAGCTCATGATCAAGCAACATCGATGAGTGGCATCTTGAAGAGGGAAGGAGGTTTTACCAATCACCAGAAAGTCGTCAGTATTCTGGAGCGAGGAAGGCAGGCGGCCACGCGAGGAAGTAGGCAAAGATCGGGTGGCCGTACTCCTTGCCATGTTTGGTGTGCAGGGGCTCAATCTTGGCGGTGTCCAGATGTAAGGAGTAGCGCCCATATCCTATGGTTCTGATGAACACCTTCCCGCTACGCCCCGCGTCCATGTCGCTGGGCCAAACACTGAAGATCCTGTGGGCAAGGTCATTGGGCAGGCCTGGCACTGCGTCCCACACCACACGCATGTTGAGCATCTCCCTCTCCAGAAACCACCCATTGTCGCTCCCTCTGGCCTCCGCGCGGACCCAGAGCTGCAGCTGCCTCGAGCGACTCCCCACGGCCAGGAGGCAGAGCCGGCCGTCCTCCGGCGTCTCCCCGACGCGGTACGTGCAGAAATGGTCTGACAGTACGGCCGGCGCCAGCAGGTAGGACAAGTGCAGTGTCGCAGGGTCCAGCACGAGCATGCGGTAGGAGTTGCAGATGTGCCAGTAGATCTTCCCGGCGGCGTGCACGCAGCGCCCTTCGAACAACCAGGGGTCGAAATCGACCTCTAGCTCCATGGTCCGCGGGTGGGCGCGCCAGCTGCATCGGCCGTCGTCCACGGACGCGACCCAGACGCGCGGGTGCCCGCCGTCGATGGCGAAGCAGACGACCTCGAAGCAGAGCTTGCTCGGGTGCGCGCGGGAGAGCAGTGCGGAGCCGACGTAGTACCTGGAGCGGCGCCAGCGGTGGTCGTCGGGCACCGTGTCGCGCGGTGGCGGCGGGAGGAGCACGCGGCGGCGGGTGGCCGGGTCGATGACGAGGAAGCGCGGGATGGTCCCCTTGGGGAGCGACGCGAACGGCTCGAGAAGCAGGAGGCCTTGGTGGCAGTCGTGGAGCACGTAGCGGGAGGCCCCCGGAGCGAAGTCGAGGGAGAGGCTCGGGGAGGAGGCGTCCAAGGGAGCGAAGACGGCGGGGGTGTCGATCTCCTTGGATCGCGAGTGCAGGGGCGCTGGCAAACCGGTGGCGGTGGGGTGGAAGAAGTAGCCGAGAAGTGGGGCGGTGCAGGGGATGCAGCGTGCGGCGACGCGGCGCCAGCGGTGGCAGGCGAGGGCGGCACGGAGAAGGTCGGCGAGGGAGAGGCGACGGAGAATGTTGCGGAGGGTGTCCACGGTGAGGGCATCGACCGTCGTCACCGACTTCGCAGCCCCCGTCTGTGGCTCCTCCACCGGCGGTGGCGTAGGGAGAGATGGTCCGGCCATGGTTTGGCTTTGCAAGCAAGGAGCAGTAGCAGGGACGGAGGGAGGGAGGGAGGTGTTTTTCTGTACCGAGAAGAGTTCACCCAATGAGCGGTAGCAGGGACGTATAGTACGTTTGGGTCAGGCTCTGGGAAGGAAAAGCAGCCTGCAGTGGTCTTGTTGACCACACCACTCACCTTGGCTGAGCTCTTTTTGAAATATGAAATTTGAAATGCCCTGCTTAATTGTTGTGATGCCGAATAAGAGCAACTTCAACGGGTCGACTCAAACGGACGGCGCATTTGTCCATTTTTTATCTATTTGGGTCGACCGCCCGCCCAGCGTCCGCTCAGTTTTGCATTGGATCGGCAGTGCGCCTAACACGCCGACCCATTTCATGTCCGCACTCAATTTTAAAAAACGAACCGCGGCCATAGATCATGTCGGCACCATGCCAGCGCCGGCATACATTGTCGGCTTTAAAAAATATCACCGCAGTTCATGTTGGCGCACTCGTCAGCGATCGACACACATGCCAGCACACAAAAGGGGTGGGACTTGAGTTCGACCACGCCATCGCGGCCTCGCGGTTATGCCAGCACACAAGCCGGCATACAAAAAAGGAAGGCGCTCGCGGCCACGAGATCACTCGTCGGTGAACTTGAGCATGTCGGCATGCATCTTCGCGAACCACGGCCTCTTCCTTGACGACACGATGTTGAGATCCATCTTCATGAACTCCATCCCGGTCATCATGCTCGCGAGAGCCATTTCTTTCGCCTTGGTCTTGGCGTTGGCGGTCTCGATCTCTAGCATCTTGGCTTGCTTCTCTGCCTCCAGCTCGAGCATCTTGGCTTGCTTCTCCGTGTCCATCTCAAGCCTCCTCCTTTGGATCTCCATGAAGGCGTTCATTTGCTCTTCCTTGAAACGCCGGTGCTCCTCCTCCCTTGAGTCCTTCTCGTTCATCATGCCCTCCACGCTTGTGATCAAGGCGTTGGATGTCGCATCCCGCTTGTCCTCCTTCTTGGAGTTGGTCTTCCCCCGCGGCCGTGCCGGCTCGCCCTCCCCAACCTCCTTCACGACTTGTTTCCCCCCACGCGACTTGAGGGTGGCATATTGCGCCTTGAACTTCTCCTCGTCCTTGATGACCCGGAAGCAATGGGAGATGTTGAAGGACTTGCCATTGTGTTGGATCTTGAATGCCTCCAAAGCTTGAAATCGGGAGCCGTGTATGCCTTCGTGCGCTTGCTCTTGCGCTTCAGCTTAGGACCGGCGGCTTGGTTGGCGAGCTCGTCCTCAAACAAAGTCTCCACTTTGATGTCGCACTCGTCCTCTTCCTCTTGCCCGTAGTCGTCCGGGAACTCTTGGTCGAGTGGGGCCGTCCAAGTCCATGCCGACCTGATCACGCATAAAGGTCGCCTGATTGGGATCAGAGCCAGCGGCAGGCGTGAACGCCCTGCGACCGTCCTGGCTTTGTGTCTCGTCGGAATAGTAGCCAGCGGCCGGCGCACCGCCCTCGAAGATGAGGTTCTGCATGTAGTCCTCGTCGATGGTGGACGACATTCCCTCGAACAGGTTGCGGGCGTTCGGGAGTGATACGTCTCCAACATATCTATAACTTTTTATTGTTCCTGAAAGTGTGTTATATCGACTAGAGGAGGGTGAATAGGCGATTTTTATGAAAGTCTTCAGAACATGGGAGTTTTGAAGACAAACGATAAAATTAAACCTATTACCATGCAGCGGAAGGTAGGCTACACTAGGCAAACCATAGTCAAGTATTCAATGAAGTGAAAGCACAAAGACTAATAGCAGCTAGGTAGTAAGGATCAGGTAGGAAGATATTGTGAAGCCAAACAGAACACGCAGTCACTCAGTGAAGACAAATGATAGAGCAAACATACAATGACTTCACAAGGAGTAACCGTAAGTAAAGTGAAGTGAAGATGAAACCAGTGACTCGTTGAAGACAATGATTTGTTGGACCAGTTCCAGTTGCTGTGACAACTGTACGTCTGGTTGGAGCGGCTAGGTATTTAAACCTTAGGACACACAGTCCCAGACACCCAGTCCTGAACACGCAGCTCAGGACACCCAGTCCTCACCGTATTCTCCTTGAGCTAAGGTCACATAGACCTCGCCCAATCACTCTGGTAAGTCTTCAAGGTAGACTCCCAAACCTTCACAAACTTCGTTCACCGGCAATCCACAATGTCTCTTGGATGCTCAGAACGCGACACCTAACCGGCTGGAGGATGCACAGTCCTCAAGTGTAATAAGTCTTCAGATCACACAGACAAGAAGACTTAAGTGATGCCCAATTCTCTCTGGCTCTGGTGGTTAGGGCTTTATCCTCGCAGGGAATTCTCTCTCAAAGGCTTCGAGGTGGGTTGCTCTCAAACGACAAAAGCCGTACTTTCAATCTGAGCAGCCAACCATTTATGGTTGTAGGGGGTGGGCTATTTATAGCCACTTGGCAACCCGACCTGATTTGTCTGAAATGACCCTGGGTCACTAAGGAACTGACACGTGTCCCAACGGTCAGATTTCAAACTCACACGGCAACTTTACTTGGGCTACAAGCAAAGCTGACTTGTCCGACTCTGGACAAGATTCGCTCTCATAGTCTTCACTCGAAGACATAGGTTTTTGGTTTAGGCATCACTTCAGTCATTCTGACTGGTTCTCTTGGACCCCACTTAACAGTACAGTGGTTCCTATGACTCAACACAAAAGAAAAAGAACTACGAAAGATCTAAGTCTTTGAGCTCCATAGGCTTCATATCGTGTCTTCTCTTGTCATAGTCTTCAATGTGAATATCTTCATATACCACCTTTGACTTCAATGTCTTCATACATTTTTAGGGGTCATCTCTGGTAGTAAAACCGAATCATGAGGGACTTCTACCTGTGTTATCCTGCAATTCTCACAAACACATTAGTCCCTCAACTAGGTTTGTCGTCAATACTCCAAAACCAACTAGGGGTGGCACTAGATGCACTTACAATCTCCCCCTTTTTGGTGATTGATGACAAACTAGTTGAAGTTTTCAATGGGGAATATAATCTGTGAAACTGTAAAGGATAAGGAATTGTCTTCATAAGGTTCAAGGGCTCCCCCTGAAGATGTGCATATAAGTTAATTTGCTTTTGGAATGCAAATGCACATGGCAGGTGGTACTTGTGGAGATCCACTTCAACTTATGATGACAATCCACTATGCATGTGAAAGTATATGAAGATAATGCCATGCATAATGGAAAATGGACGTCTGTAGAATGAGCTAAGTGCGGAATTTATCGTCGCACATGCGGAATTTATCTTCGCAAAATAAGGTGGCAAATAAGTAGCAGACGACCATCTAGTTTAAGTGTTACAACTCATAAGAACCAAATGTAGCAAAAACGAGAGTTGTAAGCACGAAGCAAAATATAAAGCACCCGCCCATATGAACCCGCTTGAAGACTATCAATCTCATATGCTTCTAGCAGCACGGCCCTTCGAGGAGGTGTGGAGTCAAACTTGAATCTCTCAGTGAAGCCATCCTCTTGAAGATCAGCTTCAAAAAGCATCATCGTTAGCCCTTTCCATGTGCGGCGACAGGTTTCATGGGCAACGAACGCATTCTTGGTGGCAAGATTTCGAGTGCGATTAACATCCACCAAGAGGCTTTTCATCTGACGCTTCAGCCAGTCATGATGCCTATCTTGTTTCTGATGTAGAGCCACAAGAAGCTCTCGGTCGTTGAGAACACGAGTGCGCTTCTTGGGTCTTGGAGCAGTGGCACTGTCAGTGGCTTCAGTTGAAGCAGGGTGTGGTGCATGTGTAGTGCTAGCCAAAGGATACACCCGAGAAACTGCTTCAACGCCTTCAACGTTTCGTGTAAAACTCTGATGTTCTGCATTCTGAAGACTTAGAGGTTGCTTGGCAGGCTCAGAATATATGGCTTTGGTAGACATGTCCACGTCAGGCAAGAAGATCCGATGGTTGCGGGCTGAGGGCTGATAAGAGATGGCGGAGTGTAGCTTGATCAGCCGCATGACCCAAGGGGCGTAGAACTTCAAACCAAACAGATCAATGCCTGATGCAGCAAGTTGGCGTATGAAGAAGTCCTGTGCATTGAAGCATTTGCCATGAAGTATATAGAAGACCAAAGTCTTCATTGCACCCTGAAACTTGGCATTTGGAGAGTGCCCTTTGATAGGCCAGAGAGTTCGCCTGATGATGTGATAGATGGTCCTGGGCAGGTACTCAAGGTCTTCAACGAAGAACTCTGTGGGATAAGCAGCATCTTGGGGCAATGGCTTCATCATGCTGAGCATTTGACTCATATCAGGTTCTGGCCGCTGAAAGATGCTATCAATAGCTTCAGCATGCAGCTGACAGCCTTGCTCGAAGAGATCGCCAGGAGTGGGCAAGCCAGTGAGCTCAATGATGTCAAATGCATTGGCTTCGTGATGAACGTTGCCAGTCATCCACTCCAGGACCCAAGTCTTCGGATCTCTGCTATACCCTTTGATGTGAAGTGTGGCATAGAATTGTAGCAGCAGCTCTTCATTCCAATGCTCTTCATCAGTAACAAACTGCAGCAGACCCACTTGCTTGAAGCAATCCAACGCTTCTTCTAGACAGGGCAGACCAGCTATAGCTTCAACATCAAGGCGCTTGTGTGGGAAGATGCGACCTTGGTTGTAAAGTATGCAAGAGTAATAGCTTCGCTGAGGATAGCTCCAGAACCGATCAGATGATATCCTTTCCCTTGAGTAGGGGTTCCTGGAGCTATTGAATAACGTGTTGTCTGCCCTGAAGCCATTGATGTTGAAGGAGCCAGGTGCTGATGCAGGACCTGGAAACCTTGGCAGTCTTGGGATTGGCTTCTGGACCTGAGGCATGTGCTCAACATGATAGTTGTATTGGGGACCGGCAGCAGACTCAGGAACAGAAGTGGCGGGATCAGTGGCTTCACTGTCTTCTGAAGCTTTTGCTGGGGAGGGCTCCACATTAGCTTCATTGTTGGTTGTGGCAGCCTCAAGATTTTCATCCTCCACTTGACTAGCTGGAGGGTCGGTCACAGGCACGTTATCCTGGAGAACTGCTTCTTGGTGGAGCACGGGAGTGGGATCTTGTGGTACTTCTTCTTCTGCGGCTGATGCAGCCGGAAAGTCTTCAGCATAGACTTGAGGCCTTGGACCTTTGCGAAGCCTGCGGAACGCAGACGACGCCTATGGAGTTGGAGTGGGCTGGGCCTCATAGTCTTCTTCCTCTTGTGGGCGATCCGCCCATGAAGCATCCTGTGCAATTGGCGTCAGTGGACGACCAATGCTGATGAGTTTGCTGTTTTCTAACTGAGGAAGGACTGCATCATCTTCTACATTGTCATGATGACCAATATCTTCAGCAGCGATGGGATCAGCTGCTAGAATGTCTTCAGCTTCAGGAGCCTCTGTGGAAGCAGGCTCATGAACCGTCAGTTGATGTTCTGCGTCAGGATGAACCATATAAATGGGTTCAATTATCAAGGGCTCTGTGGGAGCAGCCCGAGCTTTCTTGGTCTTTCTCTTTTTCTTGGTGGGGGCAGTAGGAGAGGCTTCAGAGTGTTTCCTCTTCCTGGCTTCAGCCTCAGCAGTTCTTGTCTTCTTGAGTTCTGAAGCTGTTGACCGGCTCTTTGGCTTCGAGCCAGTCATTCTTGTTGGGAAGACAATCGGAACTGCTTCTTGCCTTGGTGCATCAGATTTAGCCATAGCAGGCTTCTTCTTCTTCTTTGCAGCCATCCTCGGGTCGATGCCAGGACGCCCAAGTGCTTTATGTTTCTCAGCCTCATTATAGGCTTGCACACATCTGTCAGCCAGAGTCTTCATGCGCTCACACGAACCCTGAGCTTCTGCACGCTTCTTCACAAAGGTTTCCTTGAGCTCGTGCATCATTGTCTTGAAGTTCTTCACTTCTTGCACGCTGAGCTTGGCCATATGCTTCTTGAACTGAGCCTTTTCATAGTCAATCTTCTGCTTCAGTTCAACAATGCGCTGGGCAATAGCAAGTTCTGAAGCAATGGCGCCTTGGAAGGCGACACTGAGGCCAATAGGTAGCTGCAGATCTTCAAAGCTGATGTTTGGCGTGTCAAACCACTCGTCAATGAAGTTGTGGATGATGGTGACATCAAAGAGAGGCAGATCATTGAAGATTTCTTCTTCTTCTTTGCTCTTGATGAGTTGCTCAAGAGCGTCATCTGCAAGATCTTCATCACTTGACAGATCAATGTTGTCATTGCGCAGGATGGCAGCAGCTGTTAGCTCTTTGCCAGTGTGAGACAGAGGCATCTTGGCCTTCTGGGGCTTGGAGACGCGTGATAAATCTTCAGACTGCACACTCTCTTTAGGAGGTGCAGTTGCCAATGGCTTTGCCCTTGAGATTTTTGGTGAAGGGGCTGGCTTTGAAGCTTTTGGCTTCTTCAATTCCTTTGGCTTCGGCACTGCAGGCGCGTCATCAGACTCAGTGTCAGCCGCAGGCTCATTCACTGCAGTCCCTTGAACCAAGATGTAGGTGATGAGGCCTTCAAGGTTGGCGAAAGGACCGATGACATTGGGTTCTGCATGTCGTGTGCCATCTGCCCTTGGAGATGAGGGACCAGGGTTGAAGTCTAACCCAAAAGTCTTCTTGTTCTGCTTCGCAGAGTTTTGAGAAAACTGGAAGTTGCGCTTGAATAGATTGTCGTCACGACACCATAGCAGTGACAACGAGTGTGCATCAGTAGGTTGTGGTCCACGGACCATGCATGGATAGAAGCCTTGAGCAATGGCTTCATCTCTCGACCTGGGTAGAAGATTCTTGAATAGGATGTCTCCCCACGGTCTCTTGATGGCGTTTTTCTCAGCATACTCCTGGGTCACAAATCTGTATTTGAACCATTGTTCTGCCCAATATCTTCGAATCCATTGGATTCGGGTCTTGCGCTGACTGTAATCCTCTTCAGGATCTGTCTTGTACATTTCTGAGAGTTCATCTGGCAGATCTCTGGAGGTCTCACCACGACGCTTTCTGCCACCCTTCCTTGCTGCCTTTTCTGAAGCCATAAACTTTAACTTGAAAGGCTTCAAGACGTTCAAAGGCTTCAAAGGTTTTCGTTTGCTGGACCAACAGGAACTGGCTTCGGGAGAATTGTCATGCTGTAAGAATTTTGCAAATGAATGCAGACTATGAGAACCAAAGGATTCTACCACGGACATGTACCTGTGATAGCATTAAGGTGCGAGGGAAGGGGAAGAGGTCATATGCATTCTTAGAAGATTTTTGAAGATAAATCAGTTTAGAAGACATTGACCTCATCGTGCGAAGACATTCACTCATAGATAAGAAGTTGGTTCCAGATTTGTACGAATCCACAGATCAGTACAAGTGAGGAATCTAACTACTTTGTGAAGCACAAGTGAATATACTAGGCATGTAATGAGATGCAGTATGAGAGAGATCTAGCTTGTGTGAACAGAAGCTGCTTGTGGTAGAAAGTGACAGATCAATAGGATCAACGGTGCTGTAAAAAGGGAGTTTTGTTTACCACACTGAGAACTGCTAGACGGAGTGGGAGATGAGGCCAAGCAGTTCACTCTTCCGTGCCCTAACTTGGCGACGGAGGACACCTACGGCGAGGGCGGAGAGGACGATGTCCGCGGTCGGCGTGAAGACGGTGTCGGAGAGGTTGCGGCAGCGAAGCGCTTCGTCGTCGGCGTCGTCGTGAGCTAGCGGTGGCGCTAGGGTTCGTGCGAGGGTGGAAGAAGAGATAATGACCGATGTTAGTGTGTATTTATAGGCACATGAGCGGCACTGTGCTATTACACAGGTGCCCCTGGCGATTCGCATCTGAGGAACACGTGGCCAGTACGCGGAATTTTGGGGTTTGTTCCACGTCCAACGCACGCCTGGATTGTCGCGTGGTCGTTCCTACTTCTCCGGATTTCATGTGGAGGAATGAGCATTGAACATGGACTTAATGGTTGTCTCTGTATCTTCTGCTAACAAGGACACAGAGAAGACATTCGACAGTTTCAATAGAATGCATATCACTTGGAGAGATAGAGTTTGAGATAGAAAGCATAGAGAAGTTGGGGTCCGATCACATTCACTTAGTTCAAAAGATTCAACACGAAGACATAGCTATAAGTGAATGCTGTAGAGGACAGAACACTAGCATATATATATATATATATATATATATATATATATATATATATAATCAACATAGTGAAGATAATCATGAAAATGTGTTGAGTTCGAAGCCAAACCAAATGTGAAGACATTGCAAGGTAATGCCATGAGTGAAACACTTCAAAATAGAACGTTTGGTGGTGGCGTTACCCACCATATAGGAAGTATTAGACCCAGACATGGCGCACAATTATCGTGGCGCTCCGAAGTCAAATTCCACATTAATGTATTCACACTTAGAATGTATGTCTTCATTGATTGAAGATATACTTCACTTCGTGTGTTGCACATCTAAGTCATCAATATGCATATGGGTTAGGATGTGTGCCTGATCACAGGACATTTGAGGATTCCAGGATATTTAGCTCACACCGTAACTTGCAAAACCTCTTCTCATCCAAGGGCTTGGTGAAGATATCTGCCAATTGCTCTTCAGTGTTGACGTGTATGATATCAATGTCTTCCTTCACAACATGATCTCTGAGAAAGTGATGACGAATTTCAATGTGCTTTGTCTTTGAGTGCTGAACTGGGTTGTTGGCAATCTTGATGGCGCTTTCGTTGTCGCAGTAAAGTGGCACTTGCTTCAGATGAATGCCATAGTCCTTGAGTGTTTGCTTCATCCACAGAAGCTGAGCGCAGCAAGATCCAGCAGCAATGTATTCAGATTCAACAGTGGAGAGAGATACACAGTTTTGCTTCTTTGAAGACCAACATACAAGTGATCGTCCCAGAAAGTGACATGTGCCTGATGTAGACTTGCGATCAAATTTGTCACCAGCATAATCAGCATCCGAGAATCCAACCAGATCAAACTCTGAGCCCTTTGGATACCATAATCCTAGAGTTGGGGTGTGAGCCAAATATCGAAGAATTCGCTTCACAGCTAAGTGATGCGACTCCTTTGGTGCCGCTTGAAATCGAGCACACATGCAAACACTAAGCATAATATCTGGCCTAGATGCACATAGATAAAGTAAAGAACCAATCATGGAGCGGTATACCTTTTGATCGAACTCTTTACCATTGTTGTCAGGACCCAGATGATGTTTGGCTGGCATTGGTGTTGTGAAGCCTTTGCAGTCTTGCATACCGAACTTCTTCAGGCAATCTTTGAGATACTTCTCTTGAGATATGAAGATGCCATTGCGTTGCTGTCGTATTTGAAGACCAAGGAAGAACTTTAGCTCCCCCATCATGGACATCTGATATTGCTCTTGCATCATATATCCAAACTCTTCACTGTACTTCTGATTGGTGCAGCCGAAGATAATGTCATCCACATATATTTGGCACACAAACAGTTCACCATCATATGTCTTCGTGAAAAGAGTGGGATCTAGGGAACCAGGTATGAAGCCTTTTCTCTTCAGTAAGTATTTGAGTGTGTCATACCAGGCCCTAGGGGCTTGTTTGAGGCCATACAGTGCCTTGTTGAGCTTGTATACCATGTCAGGATGTTTTGGATTTTCAAAGCCAGGCGGTTGTGCAACATACACTTCTTCTTCAATCTTGCCATTGAGAAAGGCACTCTTCACATCCATTTGATATAGAAGTATGTTATGATGGTTTGCACAGGCCAGCAGTATGCGTATGGCTTCAAGTCTAGCCACAGGAGCAAATGTTTCATCGAAGTCAATGCCTTCCACTTGAGTATATCCTTGAGCAACGAGACGAGCTTTGTTTCTGACAACTTGACCATGCTCATCTTGCTTGTTGCGGTATATCCATTTGGTGCCTATTATATTGTGCTTCCGTGGATCAGGATGCTTAACCAGTTCCCATACATTATTCAGCTCAAACTGTTGAAGCTCTTCTTGCATAGCTTGAATCCATTCAGGTTCCATGAAGGCTTCTTCAACTTTCTTGGGTTCTGATATTGAGACGAATGCGAAGTGCCCACGGAAATTTGCTAGCTGGGTTACCCTTGAACGAGTGAGTGGACTAGGTGCATTGATGCTATCAATTATTCTTTCAATCTACACTTCATTGGCAATGCAAGGATGTACAGGGCGAAGACTTTGCTCTTGCTGTTCATTGTCGTTGTTGGAAGGAATGTCTTCAGGCTGAGCATTGTCTTCATGTTGATCAGGTGCTGAAATGATAAGTTCTTCTTCAGGATGAGCTTCAGAAGGTATAATTTCTCCAGTTCCCATTAGCTTGATTGATTCACTGGATGGAACTTCATCTAGCACACTTGGCAGCTGTTCTCTTTGTGAACCGTTGGTCTCATCGAACTGCACATCCACTATTTCAACCACTTTGTAATGAAAGAGATTGAAGACTCTGTAGGAGTGCGAATCCTTTCCATATCCAAGCATAAAACCCTCATGTGCTTTTGGTGCAAATTTTGAGGTGTGATGTGGGTCCTTGATCCAGCACCTTGCGCCAAATACTCTGAAGTAACTGACATTTGGCTCTTTGCCAGTAAGGAGCTCATAAGATGTCTTGTTCAGTAGCTTGTGAAGATAAACACGATTGATTGTACGGCATGCAGTATCAATGGCTTCGGGCCAGAATTTTCTTGCGGTCTTGTATTCATCTAGCATCGTTATGGCCATCTCAATTAGTCTTCTGTTCTTGCGTTCGACGACGCCATTCTGCTGTGGCGTGTACGGGGCTGAGAATTCATGTGTGATGCCCAAGGTATCAAGATATGTATCAAGGCCAGTGTTCTTGAATTCAGTGCCATTGTCACTTCTGATGTGCTTTATCTTGGCGCCAAAATTGTTCATAGCTCGATTGGCGAAGCGTCTGAAGACATCCTGCACTTCAGTCTTGTAAAGGATTATGTGCACCCAAGTATATCTAGAATAATCATCAACAATAACTAAGCCATAGAGGCAAGCAGTAATAGTTAGAGTTGAGTAATGAGTGGGACCGAAAAGATCCATGTGAAGCAGTTCGAAGGGTTGAGTAGTAGTCATGATTGTCTTCGAGGGATGTTTGGCCCTCGTCATCTTCCCTGCTTCACACGCACCGCATAAGTGGTCTTTCTTGAACTTGACGCCCTCGATGCCTATGACATGCTTCTTCTTCGCAAGGGTGTGGAGGTTCCTCATGCCAGCATGTCCAAGCCTCCGATGCCAGAGCCAGCATTCTGAAGCCTTTGCTAGAAGACATACTGCAAGTTGTGGCCCTACTGAGAAATCTACCACGTACAAATCATCTTTTCGATACCCTTCAAACACTAGAGACTTGTCAGATTCCATTAGTACAAGGCAACGATATTTTCCAAACATTACGATCATGTTCAAATCGCAAAGCATTGAGACAGACATTAAGTTGAAGCCAAGGGATTCAACAAGCATGACTTTATCCATGTGTTGATCCCTTGAGATTGCAACTCTACCTAGACCCAATACCTTACTTTTACCAGTGTCAGCAAATGTGATGTGGCTCTTGTCGGATGGACGTAAGGTTGAGTCCATAAGAAGACTTCTTTTGCCAATCATGTGATTTGTACACCCACTGTCAATAATCCATTCTGAAGACGCTGGTGTCGTACCCTACAGTGCAGTTAGGGGGATAGGCTTCACCAAGAGCATTATGAAGCAAAAACATTTGATGAACCAGTGGGTTATGAAAGCTTAGATCCAGGTTAGGACTAATAGGGAGAGTAGCAAGCGATTCAGGTACGAAGTACATAGTAAGACCATTTGGGCATTTGATCTTGCGCCCTACAAGATGTTTAAGGTCCCCAGCAATAGCGTCAGACGATTTTGGTTTTCTGCTGGAGACCTTTCCCTGCAAAAGAGAGTTAAGCCTTCTTAACCACCCACATCTTCAAGGGGGGCTTAGAAGCAATAAGTCTAAGTGCAGCATCTGAGAATTTTGGCTTTGAAGCCTTAGCAAACAGTCTTGCAGGCGGACAATAGTACTCATAAGAATAAGCTGAATAGTTCTTGGTCTTATGAACATGGCGGTTTGATGAACCGCTCTCATATTCATATGCCTGGGTATGATTTTCCTGCAAAACATTTGCGTTAGTGCGACTCAGGTGAGTCCTCTGTCTGTATGAAGCCTTTGGTCCGTATGAAGCCTTTGGTCTGAGGTTTGTCTTCTTCACGTGAGGTGTCATGATGACATTCACAGGAAGACTCTCCAGACACCTTTTCGGAACCCAGATCTTCTTCATAGGCGGTCCATTCCTGCAGTTAGTACCAATGTACCTGGCAAACACTTCACCATTCTGATTCTTAAACAGTATATAGTTTGCATCAAAGGATTCATCAATGATAATGGGGTTAGCACAAGTGAAGCCAGATAGATTGGATGAATCTGCTGAAGGTTCCTTTGCAGCAACCCACATGGTTTTGGGGTACTGCTCAGGTTTCCAGTAAGAGCCATCTGCATTCATTTTCCTTACAAACCCTACACCCTCTTTCCTAGGGTTTCGGTTCAGAATCTGCTTTTTCAGGACATCACATAGCGTCTGATGCCCTTTAAGACTTTTGTACATTCCTGTTTCAAGCAATGTCTTCAACCTAGCATTCTCATCAGCAATAGCGGTGGTATCCTCAGCTGAGGGGTTAGTTACCGCATCAACAGTTGAAGATATTGCAACAGCAGTAGCAGTAGAACATTCAGCAACAGAAGTAGCATTATCACGCTCAATGCATTTAAGACATGGTGGTTCAAATCCTTCCTGAGCGGGACTGGTCTGTTTGGCACGAAGTGACTCGTTTTCCGTTTGAAGATCTTCATGAACCGCTCTTAATTTCTCAAGATCTTGCTTCCTTTGAAGATAATCATAGGAAAGCTTTTCATGAGTTGTTGAGAGAGTTTCATGACGACTTTCAAGTTCCTGATACTTAACGTGAAGATTTTTTATGTCTTCAATTAAGGATTCAGATCGAGTCATTTCAGCACCTAACAGATCATCGCTTCTGTCTAACAGTTTTTGAATATGTTCCTTAGCTTTCTATTGTTCAGTTGCAATTTTAGCAAGTGTTTTGTAGCTAGGTTTTGAACCACAATCAGAGTCATCGTCACTAGATGTTTGATAGTGAGTAGTGAGTGTGTTTACCTTGGCACCGCGTGCCATGAAGTAGTAGGTAGAAGCGGAGTAGTCCTTGTCATTTGCATCGGTGTCGGTGATGAAGTCATTGTCTTCAGTGTTGAAGATGGACTTGGCAACGTATGTTGTAGCCAGACTTGCGACGCCTGAGTCGGATTCCTCCTCAGACTCCACCTCCGCCTCCTCAGAAGCAGACTCCTCCTGTGAATCCATTTTCTTGCCAACAAACGCACGTGCCTTGCCAGATGAGCTCTTCTTGTGTGATGAAGACTTTGAGGAAGATTTGGAAGAAGACTTTGAGTATTTCTTTTGCTTCTTCTTGTCGTCAGAGTCATATTCCTTGCTCTTCTTCTTCTTTTTGTTCTCATTGTCCCACTGTGGACACTCAGAGATGAAGTGGCCAAGTTTCTTGCACTTGTGACATGTTTTCTTCTTGTAGTCATGAGCAGGAGCTTCATCATTCCTTGAACTTGATCGGGAAGACTTTCTGAAGCCTTTCTTCTTGGTGAATTTTTGGACCTTCTTGACAAGCATAGCAAGTTCCCTTCCAATGCCTTCAGGGTCATCAGAACTGCTGTCAGATTCTTCTTCAGATGAGGAGACAGCTTTTGCCTTCAAGGCACGAGTTCGCCCATAGTTTGGACCGTAGATCTCTCTTTTCTCTGAAAGCTGAAACTCATGTGTGTTGAGCCTCTCAAGTATGTTAGACGGATCGAGTGTCTTGAAATCAGGACGTTCTTGAATCATCAGGGCCAGGATGTCAAACGAACTATCAAGAGATCTCAGCAGCATCTTGATGACTTCGTGTTTGGTAATCTCAGTGGCACCGAGGGCTTGAAGCTCATTTGTGATGTCAGTGAGTTGGTCAAATGTGTGCTGGACATTCTCATTGTCATTTCGCTTGAAGCGGTTAAAGAGGTTGCGAAGGACACTAATTCTCTGATCTCTCTGGGTTGAGATGCCTTCATTGACCTTGGAGAGCCAGTCCCAGACCAGCTTGGATGTCTTCAAAGCACTCACACGGCCATACTGTCCTTTGGTCAGATGACCACAGATGATATTCTTGGCAGTAGAGTCCAGTTGAACGAATTTCTTGACATCAGCAGCAGTGACACCTTCTTTAGCCTTGGGAACGCCATTCTCAACGACATACCATAGGTCGACGTCAATGGCTTCAAGATGCATGCGCATCTTATTCTTCCAGTAGGGATATTCAGTTCCATCGAAGACGGGGCACGCAGCGGAGACTTTAATTATCACTGCAGTCGACATAGCTAAAACTCCAGGTGGTTAAACCGAATCACACAGAACAAGGGAGCACCTTGCTCTGATACCAATTGAAAGTGCGTTATATCGACTAGAGGGGGGGTGAATAGGCGATTTTTATGAAAATCTTTAGAACATGGGAGTTTTGAAGACAAACGATAAAATTAAACCTATTACCATGCAGCGGAAGGTAGGCTACACTAGGCAAACCATAGTCAAGTATTCAATGAAGTGAAAGCACAAAGACTAATAGCAGCTAGGTAGTAAGGATCAGGTAGGAAGATATTGTGAAGCCAAACAGAACACGCAGTCACTCAGTGAAGACAAATGATAGAGCAAACATACAATGAGTTCACAAGGAGTAACCGTAAGTAAAGTGAAGTGAAGATGAAACCAGTGACTCGTTGAAGACAATGATTTGTTGGACCAGTTCCAGTTGCTGTGACAACTGTACGTCTGGTTGGAGTGGCTAGGTATTTAAACCTTAGGACACACAGTCCCGGACACCCAGTCCTGAACACGCAGCTCAGGACACCTAGTCCTCACCGTATTCTCCTTGAGCTAAGGTCACATAGACCTCGCCCAATCACTCTCGTAAGTCTTCAAGGTAGACTCCCAAACCTTCACAGACTTCGTTCACCGGCAATCCACAATGTCTCTTGGATGCTCAGAACGCGACGCCTAACCGGCTGGAGGATGCATAGTCCTCAAGTGTAATAAGTCTTCAGATCACACAGACAAGAAGACTTAAGTGATGCCCAATTCTCTCTGGCTCTGGTGGTTAGGGCTTTATCCTCGCAGGGAATTCTCTCTCAAAGGCTTCGAGGTGGGTTGCTCTCAAACGACAAAAGTCGTACTTTCAATCTGAGCAGCCAACCATTTATGGTTGTAGGGGGTGGGCTATTTATAGCCACTTGGCAACCCGACCTGATTTGTCCGAAATGACCCTGGGTCACTAAGGAACTAACATGTGTCCCAACGGTCAGATTTCAAACTCACACGGCAACTTTACTTGGGCTACAAGCAAAGCTGACTTGTCCGACTCTGGACAAGATTCGCTCTCATAGTCTTCACTCGAAGACATAGGTTTTTGGTTTAGGCATCACTTCAGTCATTCTGACTGGTTCTCTTGGACCCCACTTCATAGTACGGTGGTTCCTATGACTCAACACAAAAGAAAAAGAACTACGAAAGATCTAAGTCTTCGAGCTCCATAGGCTTCATATCGTGTCTTCTCTTGTCATAGCCTTCAATGTGAATATCTTCATATACCACCTTTGACTTCAATGTCTTCATACATTTTTAGGGGTCATCTCTGGTAGTAAAACCGAATCATGAGGGACTTCTACCTGTGTTATCCTGCAATTCTCACAAACACATCAGTCCCTCAACTAGGTTTGTCGTCAATACTCCAAAACCAACTAGGGTGGCACTAGATGCACTTACAATCTCCCCCTTTTTGGTGATTGATGACAAACTAGTTGAAGTTTTCAACGGGGAATATAATCTGTGAAACTGTAAAGGATAAGGAATTGTCTTCATAAGTTGCAAGGGCCCCCCCTGAAGATGTGCATATAAGTTAATTTGCTTTTGGAATGCAAATGCACATGGCAGGTGGTACTTGTGGAGATCCACTTCAACTTATGATGACAATCCACTATGCATGTGAAAGTATATGAAGATAATGCCATGCATAATGGAAAATGGATGTCTGCAGAACGAGCTAAGTGCGAAATTTATCGTCGCACATGCGGAATTTATCTTCGCAAAATAAGGTGGCAAATAAGTAGCAGACGACCATCTAGTTTAAGTGTTACAACTCATAAGAACCAAATGTAGCAAAAACGAGAGTTGTAAGCACGAAGCAAAATATAAAGCACCCGCCCATATGAACCCGCTTGAAGACTATCAATCTCATATGCTTCTCCCCCTTTTGTCAGTAATGACCAAAAAGGTTTGAAGACATAGAGCCTCTACTCGTTCCCATGAGGAGTAGGTGAAGTAGCAGGATTGTTGGTGTTGTTTGGCGGTGCAGAAGAGCTTGGAGGTGCTGAAGGATATGGCGGTGAAGTAGCATCGTCTTCTTCCTCATTAATTTTGGCAGTGACTGTGGCAGCAGAGGAAGAGAACTCAGAGTCTTCAAGGGATGGAGTTCCTAGCAGCACAGCCCTTCGAGGAGGTGTGGAGTCAAACTTGAATCTCTCAGTGAAGCCATCCTCTTGAAGATTAGCTTCAGAAAGCATCATCGTTAGCCATTTCCATGTGCGGCGACAGGTTTCATGGGCAACGAACGCATTCTTGGTGGCAAGATTTCGAGTGCGATTAACATCCACCAAGAGGCTTTTCATCTGACGCTTCAGCCAGTCATGATGCCTATCTTGTTTCTGATGTAGAGCCACAAGAAGCTCTCGGTCGTTGAGAACACGAGTGCGCTTCTTGGGTCTTGGAGCAGTGGCACTGTCAGTGGCTTCAGTTGAAGCAGGGTGTGGTGCGTGTGTAGTGCCAGCCAAAGGATACACCCGAGAAACTGCTTCAATGCCTTCAACATTTTGTGTAAAACTCTGATGTTCTGCATTCTGAAGACTTAGAGGTTGCTTGGCAGGCTCAGAATATATGGCTTCGGTAGACATGTCCACATCAGGCAAGAAGATCTGATGGTTGCGGGCTGAGGGCTGATAAGAGATGGCGGAGTGTAGCTTAATCAACCGCATGACCCAAGGGGCATAGAACTTCAAACAAAACAGATCAATGCCTGATGCAGCAAGTTGGCGTATGAAGAAGTCCTGTGCATTGAAGCATTTGCCATGAAGTATATAGAAGACCAAAGTCTTCATTGCACCCTGAAGCTTGGCATTTGGAGAGTGCCCTTTGATAGGCCAGAGAGTTCACCTGATGATGTGATAGATGGTCCTGGGCAGGTACTCAAGGTCTTCAACGAAGAACTCTGTGGGATAAGCAGCATCTTGGGGCAATGGCTTCATCATGCTGAGCATTTGACTCATATCAGGTTCTGGCCGCTGAAAGATGCTCTCAATAGCTTCAGCATGCAGCTGACAGCCTTGCTCGAAGAGATCACCAGGAGTGGGCAAGCCAGTGAGCTCAATGATGTCAAATGCATTGGCTTCATGATGAACGTTGCCAGTCATCCACTCCAGGACCCAAGTCTTCGGATCTCTGCTATACCCTTTGATGTGAAGTGTGGCATAGAATTGTAGCAGCAGCTCTTCATTCCAATGCTCTTCATCAGTAACAAACTGCAGCAGACCCACTTGCTTGAAGCAATCCAACGCTTCTTCTAGACAGGGCAGACCAGCTATAGCTTCAACATCAAGGCGCTTGTGTGGAAAGATGCGACCTTGGTTGTAAAGTATGCAAGAGTAATAGCTTCGCTGAGGATAGCTCCAGAACCGATCAGATGATATCCTTTCCCTTGAGTAGGGGTTCCTGGAGCTATTGAATAACGTGTTGTCTGCCCTGAAGCCATTGATGTTGAAGGAGCCAGGTGCTGATGCAGGACCTGGAAACCTTGGCAGTCTTGGGATTGGCTTCTGGACCTGAGGCATGTGCTCAACATGATAGTTGTATTGGGGACCGGCAGCAGACTCAGGAACAGAAGTGGCGGGATCAGTGGCTTCACTGTCTTCTGAAGCTTTTGCTGGGGAGGGCTCCACATTAGCTTCGTTGTTGGTTGTGGCAGCCTCAAGATTTTCATCCTCCACTTGACTAGCTGGAGGGTCGGTCAAAGGCACGTTCTCCTGGAGAATTGCTTCTTGGTGGAGCAGGGGAGTGGGATCTTGTGGTACTTCTTCTTCTGCGGCTGATGCAGCCGGAAAGTCTTCAGCATAGACTTGAGGCCTATTACCATGCAGCGGAAGGTAGGCTACACTAGGCAAACCATAGTCAAGTATTCAATGAAGTGAAAGCACAAAGACTAATAGCAGCTAGGTAGTAAGGATCAGGTAGGAAGATATTGTGAAGCCAAACAGAACACGCAGTCACTCAGTGAAGACAAATGATAGAGCAAATATACAATGACTTCACAAGGAGTAACCATAAGTAAAGTGAAGTGAAAATGAAACCAGTGACTTGTTGAAGACAATGATTTGTTGGACCAGTTCCAGTTGTTGTGACAACTGTACGTCTGGTTGGAGCGGCTAGGTATTTAAACCTTAGGACACACAGTCCCGGACACCCAGTCCTGAACACGCAGCTCAGGACACCCAGTCCTCACCGTATTCTCCTTGAGCTAAGGTCACATAGACCTCGCCCAATCACTCTCGTAAGTCTTCAAGGTAGACTCCCAAACCTTCACAGACTTCGTTCACCGGCAATCCACAATGTCTCTTGGATGCTCAGAACGCGACGCCTAACTGGCTGGAGGATGCACAGTCCTCAAGTGTAATAAGTCTTCAGATCGCACAGACAAGAAGACTTAAGTGATGCCCAATTCTCTCTGGTTCTGGTGGTTAGGGCTTTATCCTCACAGGGAATTCTCTCTCAAAGGCTTCGAGGTGGGTTGCTCTCAAACGACAAAAGTTGTACTTTCAATCTAAGCAGCCAACCATTTATGGTTGTAGGGGGTGGGCTATTTATAGCCACTTGGCAACCCGACCTGATTTGTCCGAAATGACCCTGGGTCACTAAGGAACTGACACATGTCCCAACGGTCAGATTTCAAACTCACACGGCAACTTTACTTGGGCTACAAGCAAAGCTGACTTGTCCGACTCTGGACAAGATTCGCTCTCATAGTCTTCACTCGAAGACATAGGTTTTTGGTTAGGCATCACTTCAGTCATTCTGACTGGTTCTCTTGGACCCCACTTAACAGTACGGTGGTTCCTATGACTCAACACAAAAGAAAAAGAACTACGAAAGATCTAAGTCTTCGAGCTCCATAGGCTTCATATCGTGTCTTCTCTTGTCATAGTCTTCAATGTGAATATCTTCATATACCACCTTTCACTTCAATGTCTTCATACATTTTTAGGGGTCATCTCTGGTAGTAAAACCGAATCATGAGGGACTTCTACCTGTGTTATCCTGCAATTCTCACAAACACATTAGTCCCTCAACTAGGTTTGTCGTCAATACTCCAAAACCAACTAGGGGTGGCACTAGATGCACTTACAGTTCCATGCTATTATATTATCTGTTTTGGATGTTAATGAGCTTTATTTTACACTTTTATATTATTTTAGGGACTAACCTATGTAACACACCGGATGTAACTTTCCCAATTTGTACTCCAACTCTTGTCGTTTCCGGTGTTAAGTTATTTTATTTTCTCGGGTCCGGGTTTTGTCTCCGTGTGTTGTTCTCGTTGTCATGCATCTCATATCATGTCATCATGTGCATTGCATTTGCATACGTGTTCATCTCATGCATTCGAGCATTTTCCCCGTTGTCCGTTTTGCATTCTGGCGCTTCGTTCTCCTCCGGTGGTCATTTCTACCTTTCTTTCATGTGTGAGGATTAAACATTTCCGGATTGGACCGAGACTTGCCAAGCGGCCTTGGTTTACTACCGGTAGACCGCCTGTCAAGTTTCGTATCATTTGGACTTCGTTTGATACTCCAACGGTTAACCGAGGGACCGAAAAGGCCTCGTGTGTGTTGCATCCCAACACCCCTCCAATTTGGCCCAAAACACACCTGAACCTTCTCCATCATCTAGAACGTTCGATCACGATCGCGTGGCCGAAAACCGCACCTCATTTGGACTCTCCTAGCTCCCTCTATGCCTATATAAAGGCCTCTCCCCGAAAATCCGGATCCCCCTCGTCCGAAACCCTAAACATCGTCACCGCGCCGGCCGGACACGTCCGTCCGGGCCGGACGCTTCCGCCGCCGCCAACCGGGAGCTGCCATGTGGCGCCCCCGGACCACTTCGCCGCCCCGAAGCTCCACGCCGCCCGAGCCGGCGCCGCCCCGTCCGCGCCCGGCACCGACCTCGCCGCTCCAGCCGCCCACCGCCTCCTCCTCGTCGCCGGCGTGCGCCACCACCGCCAAGCCCCCGCTCCAGCCATCTACAGTGAGCTCCGGCGAGAGCCCCGTCGAACCTCGGATTGCGTGCCCCCGATCCAGATCTGGAATATTAGGGTTGACCCCGTTTTTTTTCCTAAGTCCCTAGCTCATGTGCCCATCTTTATCATGCTATAACTTTGCATCCGTAGCTCCGATTCATGCATATAGCATATCAAAATGTTCATCTCAGAGAGTACATCATTTCATTCCATTGCACCATTTTCATTTGAGTTCATCTTGATGCCCGAAATACTGTTAGAAGAGGGCTACTTGAGATAATTGTCAGATCTGTTGCTCCATTTAGCTTTTTGTCATTTTTGCCATGATTATTGTGTGCATGATATACCCATGAGTTCTACATATGTTTTGTTAAGGGTTTTGTCATCTTTCCAGAGGTGCAACCCATGTATTTTTGTGATGTGTGTGGTGACTAGCACAAGCTTGCAAAGTGAGGCACTTGGTAATTCTGATTTCAGGGACAGCATTTCCACTAAGTCCTTGAGCGGTTTATCTCATGATGCCATATGTTCATGTTGTTTCCTAGTGATCCGTGCCTCTTTTGAGGATGATCAGTAAGGATGTTTTGTTAATCTTGTAGTGCTCTATCCATCTATGTCTTTGTTTGCAATTATGGAGCACCCTAGCTTGAGTCAATCGAGCTCTACTTTTGCTACTTTGTGAATCTGGGCAGATTGTCAACTTGTTTGCAATTTTGCCGATGATGTTGTAGTTGATCCGTGCATGCTATGCTATTATTCTTGCCATGTATAGCTTGCATTTTGTGTGTTCTTGATAGATGTATGCTTAGATTATCATGTCTTGCTCTGTATTGAGTGCATCGAGCTCGTAAACATGCCTTCTTGATATCTGTTTTCAGCATGCTCCAGTTTTCACTAAGTCTGTGATCTGATTATGTTTTTGCTATGTTCACATGCTTGCAATTGTATTTTCTGATCCCTTTTGGCTCAAGGTCACTAAGGGACTTTTGTTAAGCTCTTTGAGTAGCTCCATTCCATGATTTACTTTGCCATATTCAGGTCCTGTTGCATGTAGTTTTGTTGCTCGGAAGAGTGCTACCTGATCTGAAATTCCAGACAAGTGTTGATTTCACTAAGTCTGAAATCTGTTTGCCATATGCATTTTTGCCATGCTTGTTTGAACCTGTTAATGGATGAATTGGCTGTAGCTCAGTGCTAGACTTTTGTTAAGCATCTTGAATGCATCCCTGCCATGTATTTTGTTGTCATGTTTGAGTGTTGTAGCATGTTCATCTCATTGCATTTAGATGGCTACTTGCTGTGAATCGCAGACCGGTGCCATATTTGAATCGCTTGCCATTTCCAAACCGTAACTCCGATTCTGGCGTTCTTTATATCGTTTTCAAGCGATTTCATCTCATCTTTCCAGTGGCACACTTGGATTCCCAAGTTGAGGCCAGATTCATGCATCCCTTGTTAAAT
Source organism: Triticum aestivum (assembly GCF_018294505.1). Classification (NCBI taxonomy): domain Eukaryota; kingdom Viridiplantae; phylum Streptophyta; class Magnoliopsida; order Poales; family Poaceae; genus Triticum; species Triticum aestivum. The sequence continues at coordinate 364,217,359 of NC_057806.1, read as the reverse complement.
CTTGCATATGCATCCTTCATCGCATCCCGCATAGCATATCATCTTTGCATCATCTTGTTTGATCCTTGCACGTGGTTGATTGTGTCCTTGTTGCTTGTTTGTCTTGTTTGGGTAGAGCCGGGAGACGAGTTCGCTAACAAGGAGCCCGTTGAGTTTTCTTTTGAGGATCCAGTCAACTCTGACAACTTTGCAGGCAAGATGATCATACCCTCGAAATCACTACTATCTTTGCTTTGCTAGTTTGCTCGCTCTTTTGCTATGCCAATGCTACGATGCCTACCACTTGCTTTCAAGCCTCCCAAATTGCCATGTCAAACCTCTAACCCTCCATGTCCTAGCAAACCGTTGATTAGCTATGTTACCGCTTTGCTCAACCCCTCTTATAGCGTTGCTAGTTGCAGGTGAAGATTGGAGGTCGTTCCTTGTTGGAACATTTATTTACTTGGTGGGATATCATTATATTGCCATGTTATCTTAATGCATCTATATACTTGGTAAAGGGTGGAAGGCTCGGTCTCTCGCCTAGTGTTTTGTTCCACTCTTGCCGCCTTAGTTTCCGTCATATCGGTGTTATGTTCCCGGATTTTGCGTTCCTTACGCGGTTGGGTTATAATGGGAACCCCTTGATAGCTCGCCTTGATTAAAGCTTTTCTAGCAATGCCCAACCTTGGTTTTACCATTTGCCACCTAGCCTCTTTTCCCTTGGGTTTCTGGAGCCCAAGGGTCATCTTATTTAACCCCCCCGGGCCAGTGCTCCTCTGAGTGTTGGTCCAAACTGTCAGCCGCCGGTGCCTACCAGGGGCAACTCTGGGCTGGCCTACCGGAAGTTTAGACAATCTGAGTGTGCCCTGAGAAAGAGATATGTGCAGCTCCTATCAGGATTTGTCGGCACGTTCGGGCGGTGTTGCTGGTCTTGTTTTAACCTGTCGAAGTGTCTTGAAGAACCGAGATACCGAGTCTGATCGGAACATCTTGGGAGGAGGTCTATTCCTTCGTTGATCGTGAGAGCTTGTCATGGGCTAAGTTGGGACTCCCCTGCAGGGTTTTGAACTTTCGAAAGCCATGCCCGTGGTTATGGGCAGATGGGAATTTGTTAATGTCCGGTTGTAGATAACTTTAACCTTAACTTAATTAAAATGAATCAACTGAGTGTGTTACCGTGATGGCCTCTTCTCGGCGGAGTCCGGGAAGTGGACACGGTGTTGGAGTAATGTTTGCGCAGGTTGCTCTCTAGTTTCTCACTCGCGCTTTGCCTCCTCTTCCCGCTCTCTTTGCGAATAAGTTAGCCACCATATTCGCTAGTCGCTTGCTGCAGCTCCATATATTTACCTTGCCATACCTATAAGCTTAAATAGTCTTGATCGCGAGGGTGCGAGATTGCTGAGTCCCTGTGGCTCACAGATTACTATTACACCAGATGCAGGGCCTGATGATTACGCTCCAGGAGACGCGCTTGAGCTCAAGTGGGAGTTCGACGAAGACTCTCAACGTTACTACAATTCCTTTCCTGATGATCAGTAGTGGTGCCCACTTGGGGTTGATCGGGACCGTGTCGCTTGTTGGGTTATCTTTTATTTTGGCGCCGTAGTCGGGCCATGAGTGTTTGGATGATGTAATGTTATTTATGTACTTGATTGGCGTGGCGAGTGTAAGCCAACTATGTTATCTCCCCTTTTATTATATTATTACATGGGATGTTGTGAAGATTGCCTAACTTGTGGCATATGCCTTCAATGCGATTATGTCTCTAAGTCGTGCCTCGACACGTGGGAGCTATAGTCGCATCGAGGGTGTGACAAGTTGGTAATCAGAGCCTTCCCTGACCTTAGGAGCCCCATTGCTTGATCGTTTTTAGCGTCCGAGTTGTGTCTAGAAAAATGTTTTGAGTCATTTAGGAATTATATATCGGAGAGTTTAGGAATTCTTTTTACTTCCCAGTCTCCTCATCGCTCTGGTAAGGCATCCTGACGTAGACTTTTAACTCTTCTCTTCTCAAATTTCACTAAAAAAAAATTAGGATCACACGGGTATCTTGGAATCGTTTCGATGGTGTTATGATGAGAACATTGTCTTGGTGCCTCCTGTCAGGGGTTTTGTGGAAGTGTCCCGGGGAGTTGAGCTCTGAGGTGTTGTCGTCATAATTTTATCATTGCAGTTCTGGAATACCTGAGTTTAGTACGCCGACATCGAAAATCTCTTTTATGCAGTTCATTGGTGAGATAACCTCGACGCCACCCAGTACTGGGACGGGAGTTCGGGAGTATCGCCATAACTTGTATAACAGATGCTTTTCGAAGGTTGAGGTAGATGGTTTCCGAAGTTTTTCTCGGTTATGTGTTAAAGGATGGATACAGCTGGATGTAGGATTTGCTAGTTTGGGTGAGATATTATGCTTCCCCTGTATCCCCAACACCTGATTGCATAACCGGAAAGGTTCGGGAGTTTCATAGGTGGGAATTCTAGTAGCTCTAGTTCTTCTTCCACGGATATTGGTTTGAGATTGGGATTTCTTACCGATTATTCGTTCTTGATCCGTACCTTGTTGATTTATTTCTCTACCTAAATTCTACGTGGCTTCTCAATTTATGGATATGTGACCATTTCAAGAGGAATGCATTCGTTCATTTTGTTCGGATGTGAAGACGATATGTTGCAATTTTCATTCCGTTGGATTCAGCTTCAATATTTGTCTATCAATGTGCTAATGGATGTCAACCTCTTCAGGATGGCTCCTCCAACGCGCACGACTCCGAATCCTGATCCGCCACCACCTCCACCTCCTCCGGAGGCATGGCAAGCTATGATGGCCGCAAGCAATGCAAACACACAGTTGATCATGCAAATTCTCCAAGAGCACAATCAAGGCAACCAAGGGAACCAAGGCAACAATCAGAATCACTTTGCTTCACTCAACCAGTTCCTTGCTAATGGGCCAAAGACTTTCAGCAATTGTGTTGAGGCAACCGATGCTGACGATTGGCTTGTGGATCTGTGCAAGCATTTCGAGTGCAGTAACGTCAGGCCTGAGGACTTCGTCAAGTTCGCTTCCTTCCAACTCAAAGATCAAGCTGCAGAATGGTTCCATCAATACAAGGATTCCAGAGGTGGACGTGTTATTACTTGGGATGAATTCCGTCAAGATTTCAGAGCTCATCATATTCCTCAAAGCGTGGTTGAAAGCAAGCATGAGGAATTCCGCAACCTGAAGCAAGGCTCTTTGTCTGTCTATGACTACAACAAGTTGTTCCAGAAGCTCGCCCGCTTTGCTAAGGAGGACGTCCCTGATGAGAAGAGCATGATATACCAGTTCAGGGGTGGTCTCAGAGAAGAAATCCAGCTCGCTCTTGTTCTCTTCGAGCCCTTGAGATACGATGAGTTCTACAACATGGCACTGAAGCAAGAGGCTGCTCAGTTGAGGTGTGATGCTTCCAAGAAGCGAGTCAGAGATGTTACTCCTTCTTCCTCTACTCAAGTGGCCAAGCAGCAGAAGTATTGGCTTCCTCCTCCTCCGTTCTGTCAGCCATATCAGCAGAAGAGCAAAGGTGGCAGTGGATCTTCCCACCCACCCAACCCTGGCTTTCAGAACAAGACTTCGTCTCAAGCTCCAAGATCGAGTGCTCCGTATCACCGTCCGCTTTCAGAGGTCAGGTGCAACAAGTGCCAACAGAAGGGTCACTATGCCAACAAGTGTTTCAACCAGAGGCGTCTTCCTCCTCCTCCTGTCAGATCGGCAAGTACAGCTGTGGTCAAGCATAACCCCAAGTATGCCAAGGTCAATATGGTGAATGCAGCTCAGACAGAGGATTCTTCAGATGTCATCATGGGTAACCTTCCTGTTAACGATGTTCCTGCAAAAATTCTTTTTGACACTGGTGCATCACATTGTTTTATCTCGAGACCTTTTGCATCTAAGCATGGGTGGTTTTCTCAAGTTATGCATAAGCCATTAGCAGTTGTCTCTCCGGGTAGATGCTTGCTTGCTAACTACGAAGTTCTGGATATTTCTATCTCGATGGGTGATTTCAAGTTTCTGGCTTCTCCAATGATCCTTGGTAACTCGGATATTGATCTTATTCTTGGAATGGATTGGCTTTCTAAGCACAAGGCTCAGCTTGATTGTGCAGCCAGGCAGATTCAATTGACTCATTCGTCTGAGGATGTAATTGTCTTTGCCGCTCGGGATAATACTATCCGTCTGTTTTCTCTCAATGAGAAGGGTGAACTGGATGCTATCTCTCAAATTCCAGTCGTTTGCGAATATCAAGACGTCTTTCCAGAAGAGTTTCCAGGAATGCCTCCGCACCGGCCAGTTGAATTCGTTATTGATCTTGAGCCTGGCACGGAACCTGTGTGCAAGCGTCCTTACAAGCTCGGACCTGAAGAGTTGAAGGAGCTGAAGAAGCAACTCGACATTCAAGAGAAAATGGGTCTCATCCGGCCTAGTTCTTCTCCGTGGGGTTGTGGTGTTCTTTTTGTGAAGAAGAAGGATGGAACGGACCGACTTTGTGTTGATTACCGTCCATTGAACAAGAATACCATCAAGAACAAATACCCACTTCCCAACATCAATGAGCTGTTCGAACAACTCAAAGGTGCCCAAGTATTCTCCAAGCTTGATCTTCGTATGGGTTATCATTAGATTCGAATCCGTGAGCAAGATATTCCCAAGATGGCTTTCAGGACAAGCTATGGTTCATATGAATACACTGTCATGTCTTTTGGCCTCGTCAACGCTCCTCCGACGTTCTCTTGTATGATGAACTTCATCTTCAACGCCTACACCAATGACTTCGTTTTGGTATATCTCGGCGACATTCTGGTTTTCTCGAAGAACAAGGAAGATCATGCCAAGCACTTGCATTTGGTTCTTGATAAGCTCGGGGAACATCATTTCTACGCCAAGTTCTCCAAGTGCGAATTTTGGCTCGATGAGGTTCTTTACCTTGGTCATATCATCTCTGCCAAGGGCATTGCCGTGAATCCTAAGAAGGTGTCTGCAATTGTGAATTGGGAACCTCCTCAGAACGTGAAGCAACTCCGTAGCTTCCTCGGTCTCGCAAGCTATTGTCGAAGATTCGTTGAAAACTTTTCTAAGATCGCGAAGCCTCTCTCAAATCTTCTCCAGAAGCACGTCAAGTACGTTTGGTCTCCGGAGTGTGACATTGCTTTCAACACTTTGAAAGAGAAATTGATCACTGCTCCAATTCTGACTCCGCCTGATGAATCCAAGCCGTACGAGGTCTTTTGTGATGCCTCTCTCCAAGGTCTTGGCGCAGTTTTGATACAAGAGAAGAAAGTTGTTGCTTATACCTCTCGCCAATTGAAGCCTAATGAGAAGAACTACCCCACTCATGATCTCGAGTTGGCGGCAGTTGTGCATGCTCTTTTGACTTGGAGACAGCTCTTATTGGGAAGAAAAGTGGACATTTTCACTGATCACAAGAGTCAAGTACATCTTCACTCAGCCTAATCTCAACCTCAGGCAAACTCGATGGGTCAAAATGATTCAAGAGTATAATCCGAGTATCGAGTATACTCCAGGCAAGGCCAATGTGATTGCTGACGCATTGAGCAGGAAAGCTTATTGCAACAGTCTGATTCTAAAGCCTTATCAACCCGGGCTTTGTGAAGCTTTCCGCAAACTTAATCTGCAAATTGTTCCTCAAGGTTTCCTTGCCAACCTTCAAGTCTCTCCTACCTTGGAAGACCAGATTCGCCAAGCCCAGCTTCTTGATGCTATGGTGAAAAAGGTGAAGATTGGGATTGCCAAGAGTCAACCCAAGTACAAATGCTACCGCCTTCATGACAAAGATACTCTCTTCTTCGAGGATCGTATTGTTGTACCCAAAGGTGACCTCCGTAAAGTGATCATGAACGAGGCTCACGATTCTCTCCTCTCCATCCACCCTGGGAGCACGAAGATGTATCAGGACCTTAAGCAGGCTTATTGGTGGACTCGAATGAAGCGCGAGATTGCTCAATTCATGAATGAATCTGATGTCTGCAGAAGAGTGAAGGCAGAACACCAAAGGCCATCTGGTCTCCTCCAACCTCTTGCCATTCCAGAATGGAAGTTTGACCACATTGAAATGGACTTCGTGACTGGGTTTCCAAAGTCCAAGCGTGGCAATGATGCTATATTCGTTGTCATCGACAAACTCACCAAAGTGGCTCACTTTCTGCCTATCAAAGAGTCAATCACTGCAGCTCAATTGGTGGAACTCTATGCCTCTCGGATTGTCTCTCTGCATGGTATTCCACAAGTGATCTCTTCAGACTGTGGCAGCATCTTTACATCCAAGATTTGGGATTCTTTTCAGAAGGCCATGGGCACCAACATCCGCTTCAGCACAGCTTTCCATCCTCAAACTAGCGGTCAAGTCGAGCGTGTCAACCAGATTCTTGAAGATATGCTCAGGGCTTGTATGATCTCCTTCGGCATGAAGTGGGAGAATTGTCTTCCTTATGCTGAATTCTCCTACAACAACAGTTTTCAAGCAAGTTCGGGCAAGGCCCCATTGAAATTCTGTATGGCAGGAAGTGTCGTACCCCTCTCAACTGGTCTGAAACCGGTGAACGTCAGCTTTTGGGTAATGACTTAATCATAGAGGCAGAGGAAATGTGCAAAGTCATTCGAGATAACCTCAAAGCAGCCCAATCCCGCCAGAAGAGCTACTATGATAGTAAGCACCGTGATTTGGTTTTCGAGATCGGAGATCGTGTTTACCTCCGCGTCTCTCCTATGAAAGGTACTCGTCGCTTCGGTATCAAAGGGAAGCTTGCCCCTAGATATGTGGGACCTTTCAAGATTGTCAGCAAGAGAGGCGACCTCGCCTATCAACTCGAGCTTCCTGCAAACTTTGCTGATGTTTATGATGTGTTCCATGTCTCTCAGCTCCGAAAGTGCTTCAAGACTCCTGACCGCACCATCAACTACGAGGACATTGAGCTCCAAGAAGATCTCTCTTATCGTGAGCACCCAGTTGCTATTCTTGAAGAGACTGAACGCAAGACTCGCAACAAGTCAATCAAATTTCTCAAAGTCAAGTGGTCACATCATTCCGACCGTGAAGCTACCTGGGAACGCGAGGATCACCTCCGTTCTGAATACCCGACATTCTTTCAGTCCTAGATCTCGGGACGAGATCCTTTCGTAGTGGTGGAGTGTTGTAACACCCCGGATGTAACTTTCCCAATTTGTACTCCAACTCTTGCCGTTTCCGGCATTAAGTTATTTTATTTTCTCGGGTCCGGGTTTTGTCTCCGTGTGTTGTTCTCGTTGTCATGCATCTCATATCATGTCATCATGTGCATTGCATTTGCATACGTGTTCATCTCATGCATTCGAGCATTTTCCCCGTTGTCCGTTTTGCATTCCGGCGCTTCGTTCTCCTCCGGTGGTCATTTCTACCTTTCTTTCGTGTGTGAGGATTAAACATTTCTGGATTGGACCAAGACTTGCCAAGCGGCCTTGGTTTACTACCGGTAGACCGCCTGTCAAGTTTCGTATCATTTGGACTTCGTTTGATACTCCAACGGTTAACCGAGGGACCGAAAAGGCCTCGTGTGTGTTGCAGCCCAACACCCCTCCAATTTGGCCCAAAACCCACCTGAACCTTCTCCATAATCTAGAGCGTTCGATCACGATCGTGTGGCCGAAAACCGCACCTCATTTGGACTCTCCTAGCTCCCTCTATGCCTATATAAAGGCCTCTCCCCGAAAATCCGGATCCCCCTCGTCCGAAACCCTAAAAATCGTCACCGCGCCGGCCGGACACGTCCGTCCGGGCCGGATGCTTCCACCGCTGCCAACCGGGAGCTGCCACGTGGCGCCCCCGGACCACTTCGCCGCCCCGAAGCTCCACGCCGCCCGAGCCGGCGCCGCCCCGTCCGCGCCCGGCGCCGACCTCGCCGCTCCGGCCGCCCACCGCCTCCTCCTCGTCGCCGGCTTGCGCCACCACCGCCAAGCCCCTGCTCCAGCCGTCTACAGTGAGCTCCGGCGAGAGCCCCGTCGAACCTCGGATTGCGTGCCCCCGATCCAGATCTGGAATATTAGGGTTGACCCCGTTTTTTTCCTAAGTCCCTAGCTCATGTGCCCATCTTTATCATGCTATAACTTTGCATCCGTAGCTCCGATTCATGCATATAGCATATCAAAATGTTCATCTCAGAGAGTACATCATTTCATTACATTGCATCATTTTCATTTGAGTTCATCTTGATGCCTGAAATGCTGTTAGAAGAGGGCTACTTGAGATAATTGTCAGATCTGCTGCTCCATTTAGCTTTTTGTCATTTTTGCCATGATTATTGTGTGCATGATATGCCCATGAGTTCTACATATGTTTTGTTAAGGGTTTTGTCATCTTTCCAGAGGTGCAACCCATGTATTTTTGTGATGTGTGTGGTGACTAGCATAAGCTTGCAAAGTGAGGCACTTGGTAATTCTGATTTCAGGGACTTAGCATTTCCACTAAGTCCTTGAGCGGTTTATCTCATGATGCCATATGTTCATGCTGTTTCCTAGTGATCCGTGCCTCTTTTGAGGATGATCAGTAAGTATGTTTTGTTAATCTTGTAGTGCTCTATCCATCTATGTCTTTGTTTGCAATTATGGAGCACCCTAGCTTGAGTCAATCGAGCTCTACTTTTGCTACTTTGTGAATCTGGGCAGATTGTCAACTTGTTTGCAATTTTGCCGATGATGTTGTAGTTGATCCGTGCATGCTATGCTATTATTCTTACCATGTATAGCTTGCATTTTGTGTGTTCTTGATAGATGTATGCTTAGATTATCATGTCTTGCTCTGTATTGAGTGCATCGAGCTCGTAAACATGCCTTCTTGATATCTGTTTTCAGCATGCTCCAGTTTTCACTAAGTCTGTGATCTGATTATGTTTTTGCTATGTTCACATGCTTGCAATTGTATTTTCTGATCCCTTTTGGCTCAAGGTCACTAAGGGACTTTTGTTAAGCTCTTTGAGTAGCTCCATGCCATGCTTTACTTTGCCATGTTCAGGTCCTGTAGCATGTAGTTTTGTTGCTCCGAAGAGTGCTACCTGATCTGAAATTCCAGACAAGTGTTGATTTCACTGTCTGAAATCTGTTTGCCATATGCATTTTTGTCATGCTTGTTTGAACCTGTTAATGGATGAATTGGCTGTAGCTCAGTGCTAGACTTTTGTTAAGCATCTTGAATGCATCCCTGCCATGTATTTTGTTGTCATGTTTGAGTGTTGTAGCATGTTCATCTCATTGCATTTAGATGGCTACTTGCTGTAAATCGCAGACCGGTGCCATATTTGAATCGCTTGCCATTTCCAAACCGTAACTCCGATTCCGGCGTTTTTTATATCGTTTTCAAGAGATTTCATCTCATCTTTCCAGTGGCACACTTGGATTCCCAAGTTGAGGCCAGATTCATGCATCCCTTGTTAAATCTTGCATATGCATCCCGCATCGCATCCCGCATAGCATATCATCTTTGCATCATCTTGTCTGATCCTTGCACGTGGTTGATTGTGTCCTTGTTGCTTGTTTGTCTTGTTTGGGTAGATCCGGGAGACGAGTTCGCTAACGAGGAGCCCGTTGAGTTTGCTTTCGAGGATCCAGTCAACTCTGACAACTTTGCAGGCAAGATGATCATACCCTCGAAATCACTACTATCTTTGCTTTGCTAGTTTGCTCGCTCTTTTGCTATGCCAATGCTATGATGCCTACCACTTGATTTCAAGCCTCCCAAATTGCCATGTCAAACCTCTAACCCTCCATGTCCTAGAAAACCGTTGATTAGCTATGTTACCGCTTTGCTCAGCCCCTCTTATAGCGTTGCTAGTTGCAGGTGAAGATTGGAGGTCGTTCCTTGTTGGAACATTTATTTACTTGTTGGGATATCATTATATTGCCATGTTATATTAATGCATCTATATACTTGGTAAAGGGTGGAAGGCTCGGCCTCTCGCCTAGTGTTTTGTTCCACTCTTGTCGCCTTAGTTTCCGTCATATCGGTGTTATGTTCCCGGATTTTGCGTTCCTTACGCGGTTGGGTTATAATGGGAACCCCTTGATAGTTCGCCTTGATTAAAGCTTTTCCAGCAATGCCCAACCTTGGTTTTACCATTTGCCACCTAGCCTCTTTTCCCTTGGGTTTCCGGAGCCCGAGGGTCATCTTATTTAACCCCCTCCCCCCCGGGCCAGTGCTCCTCTGAGTGTTGGTCCAAATTGTCAGCCGCCGGTGGCTACCAGGGGCAACTCTGGGCTGGCCTACCGGAAGTTTAGACAATCTGAGTGTGCCCTGAGAAAGAGATATGTTCAGCTCCTATCGGGATTTGTCGGCATGTTCGGGCGGTGTTGCTGGTCTTGTTTTAACCTGTCGAAGTGTCTTGAAGAACCGAGATACCGAGTCTGATCGGAACGTCTTGGGAGGAGGTCTATTCCCTCGTTGACCGTGAGAGCTTGTCATGGGCTAAGTTGGGACTCCCCTGTAGGGTTTTGAACTTTCTAAAGCCGTGCCCGCGGTTATGGGCAGATGGGAATTTGCTAATGTCCGGTTGTAGATAACTTTAACCTTAACTTAATTAAAATGAATCAACTGAGTGTGTTACCGTGATGGCCTCTTCTCGGCGGAGTCCGGGAAGTGGACATGGTGTTGGAGTAATGTTTGCGCAGGTTGCTCTCTAGTTTCTCGCTCGCACTTTGCCTCCTCTTCCCGCTCCCTTTGCGAATAAGTTAGCCACCATATTCGCTAGTCGCTTGCTGCAGCTCCATATATTTACCTTGCCATACCTATAAGCTTAAATAGTCTTGATCGCGAGGGTGCGAGATTGCTGAGTCCCTGTGGCTCACAGATTACTATTACACCAGATGTAGGGCCTGATGATTACGCTCCAGGAGACGCGCTTGAGCTCAAGTGGGAGTTCGACGAAGACTCTCAACGTTACTACGTTTCCTTTCCTGATGATCAGTAGTGGTGCCCAGTTGGGGTTGATCTGGACCGTGTCGCTTGTTGGGTTATCTTTTATTTTGGCGCCGTAGTCGGGCCATGAGTGTTTGGATGATGTAATGTTATTTATGTACTTGATTGACGTGGCGAGTGTAAGCCAACTATGTTATCTCCCCTTTTATTATATTATTACATGGGATGTTGTGAAGATTGCCTAACTTGCGACATATGCCTTCAATGCGATTATGTCTCTAAGTCGTGCCTCGACACATGGGAGCTATAGTCGCATCGAGGGTGTGACAACCTATTAACCGGGGGCCCAGCCCAAATTGCTTTTTTTGCCTATTTTAGTGTTTCACAGAAAAGGAATATCAAGCGAAGTCCAAACGGAATGAAACCTTCGGGAATGTGATTTTCTCAACAAACGTGATCCAGGAGACTTGGAGTGGGCGTCAAGAAACAATCGAGGAGGCCACGAGGCAGGGGGCGCGCCTACCCCCCTGGGCGCGCCCTCCACCCTCGTGGGCCCCTCGTTGCTCCACCGACCTACTTCTTCCTCCTATATAAGTCCATGTACGCCGCAAACATCCAAGAGCACCACGAAAACCTAATCCCACCGTCGCAACCTTCTGTACCCGAGAGATCCCATCTTGGGGCCTTTTCTGGAGCTCCACCGGAGGGGGCATTGATCACCGAGGGCCTCTACATCAACTCCATGGCCTCTCCGGTGATGTGTGAGTAGTTTACTTCAGACCTTTGGATCCATAGTTATTAGGTAGATGGCTTCTTCTCTCTCTTTGAATCTCAATACAAAGTTCTCCTCGGTCTTCTTGGAGATCTATTCAATGTAATCTTCTTTTGCGGTGTGTTTGTTGAGATCCGATGAATTGTGGGTTTATGATCAAGTTTATCTATGAATAATATTTGAATCTCCTCTGAATTCTTTTATGTACGATTGGTTATCTTTGCAAGTCTCTTCGAATTATCAGTTTGGTTCGGCCTACTAGATTGATCTTTCTTGCAATGGGAGAAGTGCTTTGTAACGCCCCGGACACACCCGCCGGTGGTCGTTACTCCTGGCGGGATCTAGACTGGCCCCACAGATCAATACTAGTCTTTTCTGCGCACTTTGTCCTCACTCGTGCGCACCCGGGAGCAACTTCCTGGTCGGTCACCCATCCTGAAACTACTCCAAGCTGAGCACGCTTAACTTTGGAGTTCTGTCCGAATGGGCTCCCGGAAAAGAAGGAATTCCTTATTGATATGAGTAGTCTATCATCCCTAATAAGCCAGGCTATCACATACACCCACACTCAGAGGAACCGACGTCCTCGTCGGGCCACAGGAACGTTCCCTCTTGGCACAACCGTCTGTGCATCCAGTCCGGTACATGTGCCATGTCGTGTGCCACGACGGGTCACAAACGTCATGAACAACATGACCGCGCACCTATCCGCAACCATCCGTGTAACCGCGAGGGTCGGCTCTGATACCAACTTGTAACGCCCCGGACACACCCGCCGGTGGTCGTTACTCCTGGCGGGATCTAGACTGGCCCCACAGATCAATACTAGTCTTTTCTGCGCACTTTGTCCTCACTTGTGCGCACCCGGGAGCAACTTCCTGGTCGGTCACCCATCCTGAAACTACTCCAAGCTGAGCACGCTTAACTTTGGAGTTCTGTCCGAATGGGCTCCCGGAAAAGAAGGAATTCCTTATTGATATGAGTAGTCTATCATCCCTAATAAGTCAGGCTATCACATGCTTAGCTTTGGGTTCAATCTTGCACTACTAGAAAAAAAGCTGTTAGTGGCGCACCTATTTTGGCTATTAATGGTGCACTATAGGTGTGCCACTATTACCACGCCACTAGTAAAAAATACTAATGGCGCACCTCTGGTGCGCCATTACTATTCCTACAGGTGCGTCACTGGTAACTTTTTTTGAATTTTTTTGATTTTTTCTGATTTTAAAGGCGGGAAAATAGTAGTGGTGCACCGTCTAACCCCCACCGTGCCCCATTGCTATTTTTGAATTTTGAATATGGATCTGGATCACGATATTTTTGCCCTTTTTTGCTCTTTTTTTGCACGATATTTTTTCAAATTTTGTTCTCGTTTTTGGATCTTGTAGGTTCTTTTGCCGGAGAGGAGTTCACCGAAGAGGAGGGTCGAGGAGAGACCGTGAGAAGGAGAGGAGGGAGGAGGAGGAGGTCACCGGAGAGGAGCTCGCCTACATCGTCGGAGAGGAGGAGGAGGAGGTCACCAGAGAGGAGCTCGCCTACATCACAGGAGAGGAGGAGGAGGTCGCCGGAGAGGAGTTCACCAGAGAGGAGGGAGGAGAAACCGTGAGGGGAGGGGAGGAGAGGAGGGAGGAGGAGCTCACCGGAGAGGAGGGAGGAGGAGATCACCGAAGAGGAGGGAGGAGGAGCTCACCGGAGAGGAGGGAGGAGAAACCGTGAGGGCAGAGGAGGAGAGGAGGGAGGAGGAGGTCGCCGGAGAGGAGGAGGAGGAGGAGGAGGAGGTCGCCGGAGAGGAGGAGGGGAGTATTGTGGAGGAGAGAAGGGGAGATGGAGTGGAGGAGAAAAATGAAGAGGTAAGGAGGAAAGGACCCCGCCCAGCCATATATACGGCATAGTAATGGCGCACCGTGGGCAGGTGCGCCACCATGGTGCGCCATTACTAACTGTTTTTTTAAGGCGGGAAGATAGTAATGGCGCCTGCCCATTACTAACTTATTTTTATTTTTTGATATAGTTTGAATTTTGAAGACGGAAAGATAGTAATGGCGCACCATGGGCAGGTGTGACATTACTAAGTTTGACTTTTTTTTAAAATAATTGCCTCTCCAGATCTTAAAAGCCTCATAACTTTTTTCTGATAGGTTTTTGAGGATTCTAGAAAATCGAATACGGGCATAGCTCGTTAAATTCGGACATAACTTTTCGAGTAGATGATTTTTCATATAAAAACTTTTTCATCGGTGGTCGTATGCAAAAGTTACGGCCATTTTACCGAAACACGACGGCCTTTTGCAAAAAAAATCAAAATTCATGTTTGTTAATTTTCCTAACAACTAGAACACATAACACATGGGCATCTTTTTTTTTGAATTTTTTTGAATTTTTTATCATTTTCTTTTATTTTTTAAAAAACCTAAAAGGCGATCAACATGGGGGTGTTTGTGTGTGTGAGACGTTAGTAATGGCGCACCCTCCCCGGTGCGCCATTACTAACCTCACACACACGCAGGCACACCCCCACCAGACATAGCAATGGCGCACCACACCTAGGTGTGGCTCACCACCATCGTGGTGCGCCATTAATGTCCATATTAGCTATAGCCGTTTTCCTAGTAGTGTTGCGGTGTCCTTTCCCAGTGACAGCAGGGGCAGCAAGGCACATATTGTATTGTTGCCATCGAGGATAAAAAGATGGGATTATATCATATTGCATGAGTTTATCCCTCTACATCATGTCATCTTACTTAAAGCATTACTCTGTTCTTATGAACTTAATACTCTAGATGCATGCTGGATAGCGGTCAATGTGTGGAGTAATAGTAGTAGATGTAGAATCGTTTCGGTTTATTTGTCACGGACGTGATGCCTATATACATGATCGTACCTAGATATTATCATAACTATGCTCAATTCTATCAATTGCTCGATAGTAATTCGTTTACCCACCGTAATACTTATGCTCTTGAGAAAAGCCACTAGTGAAACCTATGGCCCCCGGGTCTATCTTCCATCATATTAATCTTCCAACACTTAGCTATTTCTATTGACGTTTATTTTACTTTACATCTTTATTTCTCTTTATCATAAAAATACCAAAAATATTATCTTATCATATCTATCAGATCTCACTCTCGTAAGTGACCGTGAAGGGATTGACAACCCCTTTATCGCGTTGGTTGTGAGGTTCTTATTTGTTTGTGTAGATGTGTGGGACTCGAGTGTGATCTCCTACTGGATTGATGTTGGGGAACATAGTAATTTCCAAAATTTTCCTACGCACACGCAAGATCATGGTGATGCATAGCAACGAGAGGGGAGAGTGTTGTCCACGTACCCTCGTAGACCAAAAGCGGAAGCGTTAGCACAACGCGGTTGATGTAGTCGTACGTCTTCATGATCCGACCGATCAAGTACCGAACGCACGGCACCTCCGAGTTCAGCACACCTTCAGCCCGATGACGTCCCTCTAACTCCGATCCAGCCGAGTGTTGAGGGAGAGTTTCGTCAGCACGACGGCGTGGTGACGATGTTGATGTTCTACCGACGCAGGGCTTCGCCTAAGCACCCCTACAGTATTATCGAGGTGGACTATGGTGGAGGGGGCACCGCACACGGCTAAGAGACGATCAACTTGATCAACTTGTGTGTCTAGAGGTGCCCCCTGCCCCTGTATATAAAGGAGCAACGGGGTGCGGCCGGCCAAGGGGAGAGGCGCGCCGGAGGAGTCCTACTCCCACCGGGAGTAGGACTCCCCCCTTTTCCTAGTTGGATTAGGACTTGGGAGGGGGAAGAAGGAAAGAGGGGGGCCGGCCCCCTTTGCCCTAAACCAATTCGGTTTGGGCCTAGGGGGCGCGCCCCACACTTCCCTTGCTTCCCTCCTTTTCCACTAAGGCCCATGTAGGCCCATTAAGCCCCCGAGGGGTTCCGGTAACCCCCCGGTACTCCGATAAAATTCCGATTTCACCCGGAACACTTCCGATATCCAAACATAGGCTTCCAATATATCAATCTTCATGTCTCGACCATTTCTAGACTCCTCGTCATGTCCGTGATCACATCCAGGACTCCGAACAACCTTCGGTACATCAAAACATAAAACTCATAATATAACTGTCATCGTAGCGTTAAGCGTGCGGACCCTATGGGTTTGAGAACTATGTAGACATGACCGAGACACGTCTCCGGTCAATAACCAATAGCGGAACCTGGATGCTCATATTGGCTCCTACATATTCTACGAAGATCTTTATCGGTCAGACCGCATAACAACATACGGTGTTCCCTTTGTCATCGGTATGTTACTTGCCCGAGATTCGATCGTCGGTATCTCAATACCTAGTTCAATCTTGTTACCGGCAAGTCTCTTTACTCGCTCCGTAACACATCATCCCGCAACTAACTCATTAGTTGCAATGCTTGCAAGGCTTATAGTGATGTGCATTACCGAGTGGGCCCAGAGATACCTCTCCGACAATCGGAGTGACAAATCCTAATCTCGAAATACGCCAACCCAACAAGTACCTTCAGAGACACCTGTAGAGCACCTTTATAATCACTCAGTTGCGTTGTGACGTTTGGTAGCACACAAAGTGTTCCTCCGGTAAACGGGGGTTGCATAATCTCATAGTCATAGGAACATGTATAAGTCATGAAGAAAGCAATAGCAACAAACTAAATGATCAAGTGTTATGCTAATGGAATGGGTCAAGTCAATCACATCATTCTCTAATGATGTGACCCCGTTAATCAAATGACAACTCATGACTGTGGCCAGGAAACTTAACCATCTTTGATTCAACGAGCCAGTCAAGTAGAGGCATACTAGTGACATACCGTTTGTCTATGTATTCACACATGTATTATGTTTCCGGTTAATACAATTCTAGCATGAATAATAAACATTTATCATGATATAAGGAAATAAATAATAACTTTATTATTGCCTCTAGGGCATATTTCCTCCAGTCTCCCACTTGCACTAGAGTCAATAATCTAGTTCACATCGCCATGTGATTTAACATCAATAGTTCACATTACCATGTGATTAACACCCATAGTTCACATCGTCATGTGACCAACACCCAAAGGGTTTACTAGAGTCAATAATCTAGTTCACATCGCTATGTGATTAATACCCAAAGAGTACTAAGGTGTGATCATGTTTTGCTTGTGAGGGAAGTTTAGTCAACGGGTCTGCCACATTCAGATCCGTATGTATTTTGCAAATTTCTATGTCAACAATGCTCTACACGGAGCTACTCTAGCTAATTGCTCCCACTTTCAATATGTATCCAGATTGAGACTTTGAGTCATCTGGATCAGTGTCAAAACTTGCATCGACGTAACCCTTTATGACAAACCTTTTGTCACCTCCATAATCGAGAAACATATCCTTATTCCACTAAGGATAATTTTGACCAATGTCCAGTGATCTACTCCTAGATCACTATTGTACTCCCTTGCCAAACTCAGGGCAGGGTATACAATAGGTCTGGTACACAGCATGGCATACTTTATAGAACCTATGGCTGAGGCATAGGGAATGACTTTCATTCTCTCTCTATCTTCTGTTGTGGTCGGGTTTTGAGTCTTACTCAACTTCACACCTTGTAACACAGGCAAGAACTCCTTCTTTGACTGTTCCATTTTGAACTACTTCAAAATCTTGTCAAGGTATGTACTCATTGAAAAACTTATCTAGCGTCTTGATCTATCTCTATAGATCTTGGTGCTCAATATGTCAGCAGCTTCATCGAGGTCTTTCTTTGAAAAACTCCTTTCGAACATTCCTTTATGCTTTGCAGAATAATTCTACATTATCTCCGATCAACAATATGTCATTCACATATACTTATCAGAAATGTTGTAGTGCTCCCACTCACTTTCTTGTAAATACAGGCTTCACCGCAAGTCTGTACAAAACTATATGCTTTGATCAACTTATCAAAGCATATATTCCAACTCCGAGATACTTGCACCAGTCCATAGATGGATCGCTGGAGCTTGCATATTTTGTTAGTACCTTTAGGATTGACAAAACCTTCTGGTTGCATCATATACAACTCTTCTTTAATAAATCCATTAAGGAATGCAGTTTTGTTTATCCATTTGCCAGATTTCATAAAATGTGGCAATTGCTAACATGATTCGGACAAACTTAAGAATAGATACGAGTGAGAAACTCTCATCACAGTTAACACCTTGAACTTGTCGAAAACCCTTTTGCGACAATTCTAGCTTTGTAGATAGTAACACTACTATCAACGTCCATCTTCCTCTTGAATATCCATTTAATCTCAATGGCTCGCCGATCATTGGGCAAGTCAATCAAAGTCCATACTTTGTTCTCATACATGGATCTCATCTCAGATTTCATGGCCTCAAGCCATTTCGCGGAATCTGGGCTCATCATCGCTTCCTCATAGTTCGTAGACTCGTCATGGTCAAGTAACATGACCTCCAGAACGGGATTACCGTACCACTCTGGTGTGGATCTCACTCTGGTTTACCTACAAGGTCTCGGTTAGTAACTTGATCTGAAGTTACATGATCATCATCATTATCTTCCTCACTAATTGGTGTAGCAGTCACAGGAACAGATTTCTGTGATGAACTACTTTCCAATAAGGGAGCAGGTACAGTTTCCTCATCAAGTTCTACTTTCCTCCCACTCACTTCTTTCGAGAGAAACTCCTCTAGAAAGGATCCATTCTCAGCAATGAATATATTACCTTCGGATCTCTGATAGAAGGTGTACCCAACATTTTCTTTTGGATATCCTATGAAGATGCACTTCTCCGATTTGGGTTTGAGCTTATCAGGTTGAAACTTTTTCACATAAGCATTACAACCTCAAACTTTAAGAAACGACAGCTTAGGTTTCTTGCCAAACCATAGTTCATACGGTGTCGTCTGAACGGATTTAGATGATGCCCTATTTAATGTGAATGTAGTTGTCTCTAATGCATAACCCCAAAACTATAGTGGTTAATTGGTAAGAAACATCATAGATCGCACCATATCAAGTAAAGTATGATTACAATGTTCAGACACACCATTATGCTGTGGTGTTCCGGGTGGCGTGAGTTGTGAAACTATTCCACATTGTTTCAAATGAAGACCAAACTCGTAACTCAAATATTCTCCTCCACGATCAGATCGTAGATACTTTATTTTCTTTTTATGATGATTTTCAACTTCACTCTGAAATTCTTTGAAATTTTCAAATGTTTCAGACTTATGTTTCATTAAGTAGATATACCCATATCTTCTTAAATCATCTGTGAAGGTGAGAAAATAACGATACCCGCCACGAGCCTCAATATTTATCGGACCACAAACATCTGTATGTATGATTTCCAACAAATCTGTTGCTCGCTCCATAGTTCCGGAGAACAGCGTTTTAGTCATCTTGCCCATGAGGCACGGTTCGCAAGTACCAAGTGATTCATAGTCAAGTGGTTCCAAAAGTCCATCAGTATGGAGTTTCTTCATGCGCTTTACACCGCTATGACCTAAACGGCAGTGCCACAAATTAGTTGCACTATCATTATCAACTATGCATCTTTTGGCTTCAACATTATGAATATGTGTGTCACTACTATCGAGATTCAATAAGAATAGACCACTATTCACGGGTGCATGACCATAAAAGGTTTTATTCATGTAAACAGAACAACAATTATTCTCTAACTTACATGAATAAACGTATTGCAATAAACATGATCCAATCATATTCATGCTCAACGCAAACACTAAATAACATTTATTTTAGGTTTAACACTAATCCCAAAAGTATAGGGAGTGTGCGATGATGATCATATCAATCTTGGAACCATTTCCAATACACATCGTCACTTCACCCTTAACTAGTCTATGTTCATTCTGCAACTCCCGTTTCAAGTTACTATTCTTAGCAACTGAACTAGTATCAAATACTGAGTGGTTGCTATAAACATTAGTAAAGTACACATCAATAACATGTATATCAAATATACCTATGTTCACTTTGCCATCCTTCTTATCCGCCAATTACTTAGGGTAGTTCCGCTTCCAATGACCAGTCCCTTTGCAGTAGGAGCACTCAGTTTCAGGCTTAGGTCCAGACTTGGGTTTTTTCACTTGAGCAGCAAATTGTTTCCGTTCTTCTTGAAGTTCCCCTTTTTTTCCTTTGCCCCTTTACTTGAAACTAGTGGTTTTGTTTACCATAAACACTTGATGCTTTTCTTGATTTCTACCTTCGTCGATTTCAGCATCACGAAGAGCTTGGGAATCGTTTCTGTTATCCCTTGCATATTATAGTTATCACGAAGTTCTACTAACTTGGTGATGGTGACTAGAGAATTCTATCAATCACTATTTTATCTGGAAGATTAACTCCCACTTGATTCAAGCGATTATAGTACCCAGACAATCTGAGCACATGCTCACTCCTGAGCTATTCTCCTCCACCTTTTAGCTATAGAGCTTGTTGGAGACTTCATATCTCTCAAATCGGGTATTTAATTGAAATATTAACTTCAACTCCTGGAACATCTCATATGGTCCATGACGTTCAAAACGTCTTTGAAGTCCCGATTCTAAGCCGTTTAAGCATGGTGCACTAAACTATCAAGTAGTCATCATATTGAGCTAGCCAAACGTTCATAACATCTGCATCTGCTCCTGCAATAGGTTTGTCACCTAGCAGTGCATCAAGGACATAATCCTTCTGTGCAGCAATGAGGATAAACCTCAGATCACAGATCCAATCCGCATCATTGCTACTAACATCTTTCAACTTAGTTTTCTCTAGGAACATATCAAAAATAAAACAGGGAAGCTAAACGCGAGCTATTGATCTACAACATAGATATGCTAATACTACCAGGACTAAGTTCATGATAAATTTAAGTTCAATTAATCATATTACTTAAGAACTCCCACTTAGATAGACATCTCTTTAATCCTCTAACTGATCACGTGATCCATATCAACTAAACCATGTCCGATCATCACGTGAGATGGAGTAGTTTCAATGGTGAACATCACTATGTTGATCATATCTACTATATAATTCACGCTCGACCTTTCGGTCTCCGTGTTCCGAGGCCATATCTGTTATATGCTAGGCTCGTCAAGTTTAACCTGAGTATTCCGCGTGTGCAACTGTTTTGCACCTGTTGTATTTGAACGTAGAGCCTATCACACCCGATCATCACGTGGTGTCTCAGCACGAAGAACTTTCGCAACGGTGCATACTCAGGGAGAACACTTGTTCCTTGATAATTAGTGAGAGATCATCTTATAAAGCTACCATCGAACTAAGCAAAATAAGATGTATAAAAGATAAACATCACATGCAATCAAAATATGTGACATGATATGGCCATCATCATCTTGTGCCTTTGATCTCCATCTCCAAAGCATCGTCATGATTTCCATTGTCACCGGCATGACACCATGATCTCCATCATCTTGATCTATATCAATGTGTCGTCACATGGTCGTCTCACCAACTATTGCTCTTGCAACTATTGCTATCGCATAGCGATAAAGTAAAGCAATTATTTGGCGCTTGCATCTTATGCAATAAAGAGACAACCATAAGGCTTCTGCCAGTTGCCGATAACTTCAACAAAACATGATCATCTTATACAACAACTTATATCTCATCACGTTTGACCATATCACATCACAACATGCCCTACAAAAACAAGTTAGACGTCCTCTACTTTGTTGTTGCAAGTTTTACGTGGCTGCTACGGGCTTAGCAAGAACCGTTCTTACCTATGCTTCAAAACCACAACGATAGTTTGTCAAGTTGGTGTTGTTTTAACCTTTGAAGGACCGGGCGTAGCCACACTCGGTTCAACTAAAGTTGGAGAAACTGACACCCGCCAGCCACCTATGTGCAAAGCACATCGGTAGAACCAGTCTCCCGTAAGCGTACACGTAATGTCAGTCCGGGCCGCTTCATCCAACAATACCGCTGAACCAAAGTATGACATGCTGGTAAGCAGTATGACTTATATCATCCACAACTCACTTGTGTTCTACTCATGTATATTACATGAACGCATAAAACTTGGCTCGGATGCCACTGTTGGGGAACGTAGTAATTTCCAAAATTTTCCTACGCACACGCAAGATCATGGTGATGCATAGCAACGAGAGGGGAGAGTGTTGTCCACGTACCCTCGTAGACCGAAAGTGGAAGCCTTAGCACAACGCGGTTGATGTAGTCGTACGTCTTCACGATCCGACCGATCAAGTACCGAACGCACGGCACCTCCGAGTTCAGCACACGTTCAGCCCGATGCGTCCCTCTAACTCCGATCCAGCCAAGTGTTGAGAGAGAGTTTCATCAGCACGATGGCGTGGTGACGATGTTGATGTTCTACCGACGCAGGGCTTCGCCTAAGCACCGCTACAGTATTATTGAGGTGGACTATGATGGAGGGGGGCACCGCACACGGCTAAGAGACGATCAACTTGATCAACTTGTGTGTCTAGAGGTGCCCCCCTGCCCCTGTATATAAAGGAGCAAGGGGGTGCGGCCGGCCAAGGGGGTGCGGCCGGCCAAGGGGGGAAGAAGGAAAGAGGGGGGCCGGCCCCCTTTGCCCTAAACCAATTCGGTTTGGGCCTAGGGGGGCGCACCCCACACTTCCCTTGCTTCCCTCCTTTTCCACTAAGGCCCATGTAGGCCCATTAAGCCCCCGGGGGGTTCCGGTAACCCCTTGGTACTCCGGTAAAATCCTGATTTCATCCGGAACACTTCCGATATCCAAACATAGGCTTCCAATATATCAATCTTCATGTCTCGACCATTTCGAGACTCCTCGTCATGTCCGTGACCACATCCGGGACTCCGAACAACCTTCGGTACATCAAAACATAAAACTCATAATATACTTGTCATCGTAGCGTTAAGCGTGCGGACCCTACGGGTTCGAGAACTATGTAGACATGACCGAGACACGTCTCCGGTCAATAACCAATAGCGGAACCTGGATGCTCATATTGGCTCCTACATATTCTACGAAGATCTTTATCGGTCAGACCGCATAACAACATATGTTGTTCCCTTTGTCATCGGTATGTTACTTGCCCGAGATTCGATCGTCGGTATCTCAATACCTAGTTCAATATCGTTACCGGCAAGTCTCTTTACTCGTTCCGTAACACATCATCCCGTAACTGACTCATTAGTTGCAATGCTTGCAAGGCTTATAGTGATGTGCATTACCGAGTGGGCCCAGAGATACCTCTCCGACAATCGGAGTGACAAATCCTAATCTCGAAATACGCCAACCCAACAAGTACCTTCGGAGACACCTGTAGATCACCTTTATAATCACTCAGTTACGTTGTGATGTTTGGTAGCACACAAAGTGTTCCTCCGGTAAACGGGAGTTGCATAATCTCATAGTCATAGGAACATGTATAAGTCATGAAGAAAGCAATAGCAACAAACTAAACGATCAAGTGATATGCTAACGGAATGGGTCAAGTCAATCATATCATTCTCTAATGATGTGACCCCGTTAATCAAATGACAACTCATGTCTATGGCCAGGAAACTTAACCATCTTTGATTCAACGAGCCAGTCAAGTAGAGGCATACTAGTGACATACTGTTTGTCTATGTATTCACACATGTATTATGTTTCCGGTTAATACAATTCTAGCATGAATAATAAACATTTATCATGATATAAGGAATAAATAATAACTTTATTATTGCCTCTAGGGCATATTTCCTTCAATTGATACCTTGGTTCTCAAAAACTGAGGGAAATACTTACGCTACTTTACTGCATCACCCTTTCCTCTTCAAGGAAAAAACCAATGCAGTTCTCAAGAGGTAGCAGGGAGCACGCCGGTCGGTGTCTGCCGTGCGTGTTTCCTCGCGCCTCCAGATGACGAGCCACTGGCCACCGGGGTGGCGTTAAGGTCGATGGGCGCGGGCGTGGAAGGCGCGACCACGCTCACGTCGGGCGAGCACTCCCCGGAGAGGCGGGAGGCCTGCGGGTACACGTGGAAGCTGGGCATCAGGTTGCAAGCCAACGTGCGGGGCGAGTCAGGCAGCACCATCCGACGAAACGCCGATGAGCCGATGCTGGCCGCGGCGATGGCGGCGTTGAGGAGGTTGTGCTGGCTAGGGTTTAACCCTAGCATGTAGAGTGCATCCCTCGTTGCCGCCGCGATGCGGGCGTTGGTGACCTCCTGTTGTGCGGCGGCGGCGATGGCGGCAGCCGCGACGGCTTCATCCCTCATGTCCGCGGCGTGCCTCCGACCCTTTCTCTTGGCCGACACACTTGCCCGTTGTTCGGACGTCAGCGCCTTCTTTGGCTTGGGCGCGGCGGCGGTCTTGCGCAGGGCAAGAGGCTTGCCTTTGCCGGAGGGGGCGGTCATCTTGCCGGACGAGGCGAGGAAGGCGAGGCCGAGGACAGCGTCGAGGTCAAGGTCTTCGTCCATGGTGGGTGGGGGCGGGAGCTCGCGCTGGCGGGTTTTTTTGGGAAATGGGAGGAAATGGTGGTGGATGCCACTGACTAGCAGGCCCCGGGGAGAGGAGTAGGCGCACGCGCGTGTCCGTCTCGTGCCCGCGCCGATGCAAATCCGACTCAAAATTGGGCCGAGAATGGGTCGTCATGCGGACACCAAACGGATGCGTATCTGTTTGGATCGGCTCATTGGGCCGCATTTTGTATCCGCGCGAACCCAAACGGACGCCAGCGGACGAAATGAATCGCCCCATTGAAGTTGCTCTAAAGAATTATTGTGATCTTACGTAAAAAAAACTCTTCTCATTCACATCGGTGTCGCTATGCTTTTTTGTGCTAATTCAATACAGCGCCTAACCACAATTACTTACTACCTCCGTCCTCATTTATTGATCCTCTTCACATTTTGTGTCAAAATTTAATATAGGTTTAACTGATAAAATATTAATGCATGTCATTAAAATTATATTGTTAAATTCATATTTGAATATAGTTTTAAATGATATTATTTTTTATGACATGCATTAATATTTTGTTAATTAAATTCATGATCAAACTTTGGCACAAAATACTAAGGTTGCCAATAACCACGGCAGCTGAGGCGGTGCTGCTAAAGGCCCTTGGCATTGTGCATGACGATCTGGCAGTGCACGATGGCGCGCTGGGACAATTGCATGAACTGTTCGACTCGCCAATCCAGGAGCCCTAGCTCAAGGCGATTGCGGCCATTTTCGGCAAATCTATCCCGTTTGACCTGGGCAAGGAGGAGGCCACGAGGGTGATTGTGCTTGCCTAATTGGCAGGCCCCGGCGCGACTATCTGCTGCTATGTCGTCGCCCAATCTAGAGTTGGTGTGCTGGAATATGCGCGGCCTCAACAGTCCCGCGAAGAAAAAGGCGCTGCGGGAATTCGCAGATACGACTCACCCGGCGATTTTCTATATTCAGGAGACTAAATTGGCATGTATTGATGATTTTACGGTTATGCAATGTTTAGGCCCCGCCTATGACGGGTTTGCTTATCTTCCGGCGATTGAGACCAGGGGGTATCATGGTTGCCTGGAACTCTTCGTTGGCGCGCATTTCGAACCATGTGCTTGACACAAACTTTTTCACGGGCTACGTGACACCCATCGATGGTGTGCCCTGGTGGCTAACCACCGTCTATGGCCCGCAAGAAGATGAGGAGAAAATCGCCTTCCTGGAAGAACTAACTGCTAGAAGGCAGCTTTGCCCAGGGCCATGGCTTGTCATTGGCGACTTCAACATGATTATGCAAGCCTCGGACAAAAGCAATACGAACCTGGATAGGAGAATGATGCACAGGTTTCGCCAATTCGTTGATGGCACTGGTTTGAAAGAATTGTTCCTACATGGCAGGAAGTTCACTTGGAGTAGCGAACGCGAGGCCCCGACCCTCACCAAAATCGACAGAGCGCTGGTTTCGGTGGATTGGGAGATGGAGCACCCGGATTGCCTTCTGCAGGCCTTGTCGATGGCTTCATCGGACCACTGCCTGCTGCACTTGGCTCTGCATGAGCATTTGCACCCACACCGGAGGTTTAGGTTTGAGCTGTTCTGGACAAAGATCGAGGGATTTGAGGATGCGGTGAGAGAAGCCTGGCAATGCGACCAGGAGATCACCGACCCCTTTATGAGGATCGACCTCCTGCTCCGAAACATGGCGAGATTTCTTACGGCTTGGGGTCAGAAGAAAACGGGCAATGTTAAGCTGCTTATAGCTATCGCCAATTGGGTTATTTTCCAGCTGGACGTTGCTCAGGAAAGAAGGAGGCTCTCTGAGGGAGAGAGGTGGTTGAGGAGAACTCTCAAGCTGACCACCTTGGGTCTAGCTTCGCTAGAGAGGACAATTGCACGGCAGAGGTCTAGAATTAGATGGCTCCAGGATGGTGACGCTAGCTCCAAACTGTTCTACCTCGTGGCCAACGGCAGAAAAGTTAAGAATTTCATCCCTGCTCTCTCACATGAGGGAAACCTGATCACGAATCAAATTGGCAAGGAACGCATCTTCTACGATACTTACAAGGAGTTGCTGGGTACGACCACTATCCGCGAGCACACTTTGGACCTAGACTTTCTAGGCATCACACCCTTGAACTTGGAGGATCAGACCGTGATATTTATAGAGGAGGAGGTGTGGGCAACCATCAAGGAGATGCCCTCGGACCGTGCCCCGGGTCCGGACGGATTTATTGGTATTTTCTTCCAGAAAGCTTGGAGCATCATCAAGGATGATATTATGGCGGTGATTCACAAGATCTTCATGGATAATGGGCATGGCTTTGGCCGGCTCAACCAGGCCTTGATTACTCTCATTCCCAAGAGGTCGGACGCCTGCCATGTTGGAGACTTCAGACCCATAACGTTGGTGCACAGTTTGCCCAAAATCTACTCGAAGCTTCTGTCCAAAAGGCTATACCCTCGCATGTGTGAACTTGTGCAAGCAAACCAATTGGCTTTCATAAAAGGGAGAAACTTGCATGACAATTTCGTGCTAGTTCGACAAGTGGCCAGATCCCTTCACCATAGGAAGGCCAAGGGAGTTATGCTTAAGCTGGACATATCTCGTGCTTTCGACACCATAGCATGGCCCTTCCTTTTTGAAGTTCTCAGGGCCAAGGGATTCCCTGATCTTTGGCTTTCATGGATTGCAACCCTACTCACCACAGCTTCGTCTAGAGTGGTAGTAAATGGATATGCTGGGCCGAAATTCATGCATGCCCAAGGCCTCAAACAAGGCGATCCGATCTCTCCCCTTCTCTTTGTCATCGCCATGGATGTCCTGACATCGATCGTGTCTAAAGGCCAGGAGATGGGAGTCCTCAGTACGATGCCAGGCTGCTCCTCGATGCAAAGAATATCGATATATGCTGATGATGTGGTGCTATTTATCCGGCCTTCTCTGCCTGATCTCTGGTTCATCAAAGAGGCCATGCTCATCTTTGGGACAGCATCGGGACTGAAAATTAACTTTGCTAAATCTGCGGCAATTCTGATCCGCGAGGAGGAGGGAGACAAGGAACTTGTAGTTGCTGCCCTACCATGGAAGATGGACAAATTCCCATGCAAATACTTCGGGTTGCAGCTATCTATTTGGCAACTGACTCGAGCGAAGTGGCAACCGATTGTGGACAACGTTTTGAACTTCCTCCCTGGATGGCAACGAGGACTTATTACTCGTGCGGGCCGGCTGGTTCTCGTTCATGACATCGTTATGGCTAGGCCGACGCATCATCTTCATGTGGCAGATGCACCAAAATGGGCTGTTGAGTGTGTGAACAAGAGATGTCGAGCCTTCTTCTGGGAAGGAACAGAGAAGATTCATGGAGGGCAGTGCTTAGTCTCTTGGCAAAAGGTATGTAGACCTAAAGAGCTCGGCAGCCTCGGCATCATGGACCTAAAGAGACACGGTCTAGCTTTAAGACTGCGCTGGGAGTGGATGCGTCGCACCGATCCTTCTAAACCATGGCACGGTCTGCCGATGACTTGCGACCCACAAGTTCAGATAGCTTTCAACAGCTCGGTGCATTGGAGATTAGGATCTGGGGATAAGGTGCTATTTTGGAAGGACAGATGGATCGATGGGGCCTCGATCGATGATATTGCACCTGATGTCAAGAAACTGATTCGCACCCAAACCGTCAACAAGAGATTGGTGAAGGATGGATTGCTGAATCATAGATGGGCATCGGACATAGCAAGAGAGTTGTCCACTGATGGCCTAATCCAGCTGATCCGACTTTGGGAGATCATGTTGAACACGCAGCTCATCCCCAACCAGCAAGATGAGGCGATCTGGCCATGGAACGAACGCGGAGTCTACACTTCTGCTTCGGCTTATAAGATGCTCTTCATGAGAGCAATTAAGGCCGCTTTTGCTTGCTGGATCTGGAAGTGTTGGGCGCCTTTACCCATCAAAATCTTCATGTGGCTAGCTTTGCAATACCGTTTCTGGACTTCTGACCGTAGGCTGCGACATGGTCTGCAAGAACAAACTTCATCTTGCTTTCTTTGCGACCAAAAAGAGGACAACGTAGACCACATTATGACTCAATGTACCTACTCTAAGCAAGTATGGTTCACGACCTTCTCCAGAAGCAGGATAGATACACTACTCATACCCGATGGCAACAACACTCTGGAGACTTGGTGGGGTGCTGCTCGCAAACACATCCACAAAACACACCGTCGTGCTTTCGACTCACTTGTGAGCCTAGTTTGTTGGAGCATATGGAAACAAAGAAACAACCGAGTGTTCCGCGATAATTCCAGTTGGATGAGTGCCACGGAGCTAGTCACAAGGATCTTCGAAGAGGTACATTTGTGGACGCTTGCAGGAGGAAAAGGAGTTAGCGTGTGGTGTGAGTAGTAGTGTGAGATAGCAGGAGTAGGAGTGGAGTGTCCTTCATGCCTGAGACGACTTGTGGCTTTGATGCATCTAAACTCTTGTACATACGCTTTCTATCTTCTATCAAGCTATGGTACGCAATTTGTGTGCTCTCGAAAAAAATAGTACTAACATAATGGTTCTTTTATCTGTTTTGCCATTGGTTGTGTCGGCACTCCTTCATTTTCGCCACTACAAGTGTCAACAACTCAAAAATGCCATATTTTCATTAAATGTGTGCTAAAAATGCAACTCACCATCGCACGGTTAAAGGCCACTAACCGGAGTGCAATGGCCAAATTACCACGGCCAATTGTCTTTGACCGACGATAAAGGTGTCGACTATCATTTCTAAGCACACGCTTAACAGAAGGATTGCATTTTTAGATAGTTGACACTTTTAGTGCCAAAATCGAGTAGTATGACACAACTAGTGACAGAACTAATAAGAAAACTAACATAACTGTTGTTATTGTGCATCACAGAAACTTGACATCTACCAAGTAAATTTCGCTCAATACTAATTTCATCATTGACACGAATTTTACTACTCCTTCGGATCCATATTACTTGCCGCTCCGATCCATATTACTTGTTGCTTAAACGGATGTATCTACTACCGGATCGAAGGGAGTGTCTCAACAACTGCCCATGTTGAACTTGCCACTGTTCCTTGCTCTTCTACTTCCCACTCAAGACAATCGGCGATGAAATGGCTATTCTTCTTGCATTTGAAACAATTATTTTCACTAGAGGAATTTGAGCTTGAGACGGAATTTGTGTTACTTTTCGAATTCTTCATCTTGCATTTGAAACAATAAAGTTCAGTCAACGACGGGGTCATCCACCTAGACGCCACTTGGCTCTCTCTTTCGCTCAGGACCAAATTGTCACATCTGCCACAAGTTTTAGAACGGCGTGGTGGACATTTTCAAATTGTTCTAGGGCTTGGGTGCTTTTGACTCATTTACTTGTGTTGCATGGGCCCACCTTTGTAGGGCCACGAGTAATCATCTGACTGGCCAAGGACAAGAACGAGGGATCACCCTTGTGAACACAGGCAAAATTTTGTGTTTTGACTCTTTTGGAGAAGTCGTTCGGGATTTGACCCTAGTTTGTAAAAAATTCGGGATCTGACCCTTTTCCTACCACCAAGGGGCATGGCGGTAGGGTATAACAGCCTACCGCCGAGGTACCTGGCCGTAGGGTTGCACGTCCTATCGCAAAAAAAAATAAGTTTCAGACACAATGCGTGTGTGCACCTACCACCGGGCACCTTGATGGTAGGGTTACGCATGCTACCGCCATCCTCTGTGGCGGTAGGGATGTGTTGTGCTGACGTGGTCAAGTTTGTTACCGTCAGGGGCCTTGGTGGTAGGCTGCTATACCCTACCGCTATACCCCCTAGCGGTAGGAAAGGGTCAGATCCTAAATTTTTTTCAAACTAAAGTACTTCTTGATAAAGGGTTAAACACGAAATTTAGCCGCGAACACAGTTCTGCCTGTTGTCCAATTCTGCAGCATGGGGACAAGAATCCTTACTTTTTCCTCAGCTTTGGCAAGGTAAATTAGACTTTCATCGAACTGGAAACTGCATTGCTGACCAACAACAGAAAGCGTCTGTAGTCTGTACAATGTAAAGCAACGCTATGGGTAGAGAGCTTCAACTGCTCTGTCCGGCACCATCTTTATCTTCGGTCAGCCCACAGTCCGGTCCTGCAGTATGTAGACAACACACCCTTGCTCTTTTTTTTCTTTTACTCAGCTTTGGCTTGCACAGTGAAAACTGAAAGGCCATAACTTACACCAGATAGGAAACTGTCTCCCTTTGGTTCCCAAGCAAGTATAAAAGGCTTGCCCCAGACTGCGCAACTAATTGAGCATAGCTTTACGTGGTCTGTTTCCCGGCGAACAAAGGCCCTGTTTGGATTTTCTAACTCAGTTAGAGATTAGAGTTAGATTCTAACCCTGAACTAACTCTAAACTAACTCTAGCTAGAGAGGTGTTTGGATGGCAGGGTTAGATGAAGCGCGGATACGGCGAGACGCCTTCACGGACAGTGCGAGAGGTAGGGAGGAAGAGGAGGAGAAGCTTCGAGGAAGTGAGGAGGGATCTGTTGCAGGAAAAGCGAGAGAAAAATGTGTTTTTTAATGGTCCTAAAAAGAACTAACCCAAATAAGCACCTCTTGAATGGGTTAGACTTTTTGAATGGGTTAGATGCATCTAACCCAAACTAACCCTTCTGTTTGAATATTTTTGGGTTAGTTGAGTCCAAACTAACCCAAACTAACTCTAATCCATGGATCCAAACAGAGCCAAAGTTGGCTCGCGGCAGGGTTGACGGAATCGTGGTGACACAGGCGCATACTACCTACGTATTTCCAGACGAACGCAAGCTCACGGGTTCCAGTCCAGCGAGCATATGTAGCACTAAACTACATGTTCTGCTGAATGATGAATGCTACATGTTCTACACAAATTCGCTCAAGAGCAGTATTGAAACTAAGCTACAACATTTTTATTTTACTTTTGAAACTAAACTACCTAGGTTGAAGACTTGAACCAGTCCCTACGGAGACAATTAAATCTGGTTGTGTCCACGGTACACAACCATGCAGTTCAACAAATCAGGAGAATAGAATGTTAAGAATCAAAAGTGCGATGAGTATTACTGGCATGCTTAGATAACAGTTTTGAGAATATCAAGTCTAAATGATGCTTAGATAAAATACAAATATAGGAGCTGACATTGCTTAGATAGTCTAATTAAACAAGGTAATAGGAGCGCTTCTTCCTCTCGCGTTGCGTGAAGGTGCACATGGCATTAGTGAGCCGAGGTGATAGGATTCCAACTGACTTCAAATAAAAACTGTGCTGATTCCGATCTCAGAAGTCAGGAACCTGATTCACATAAATTGCAGATATAAGCCATAAAAGCTAAACTGATAAGCAAAAGGAAATTTTAAGCTTATATATAGATGGTGTTACAAAAACTGAAACAGGCCTGAGAACTCACTTTTCCAATAACAAAAATTCTGAAAGAGTTTTCTGAGAGTTTGCACAATTTCAGCTGAACTGAAAAGTGCTGAGTATTCTGAGAAGAATATTGTATCAATTGGGCTGTTTGCTAAAATGAAAAACTATTGACCAGTAGATTGCTATTCAGAACATTAAGCCATGTCTATGTACAAGCAAACTGCGATCACAAACATTAGGCCAGTGTACAAGTAAAGCAAAGGACTGCTGACAGCATTTAATGATTTTAAGCAATGAAAAATTCAAAATATAAGGTACTTCCACGGGAAAAAAACTATTTAAGTGCTAATGAGATGATGAACATAATTAAGGTTTCTTTGCTCTTCTAAGTGACCAAATACTACTCATTCAATAAAAAAATGACCAAATTTTAGGAAACACGCCGTTATGGTTATTTCTGGCTCTCTCCTTTTTAAGGCAGAGTTTAGCTAATGGTTAATTAATGGCTGCGACCAGCAGAACAAGTAGGAATGTTTACTCTATTCGTTCTAGTAGTTGTTAACGGCTGTAACAAATAGCAATATTTAATTCGTTCAACAAACTCCATTGAATTGCGAAAGCGTTGGTATGCGAAATATGACAGACCGGGATAGAAATGAACATGCGTGCAGTGTAGCTAGAGACTATGATCCATGTAGAGGAAGAACGTATATGTATGCATTAGACCTTCTACCACCAGCATATATCGAAACCGGAATCGAGAAAGAAATCATGACTAGAAATTCTAAAATAGACATGTATTTTGGATTGATTGCTTCACATTTGTTACCACTTTAAGCACAGTGGCTTCAGAGGCCTGTCTTGCAATAAGAAATCCTGGCAACTTTGCAAAATCCGACAACAAATGGATATATATGTGCTACCAACGCCAGCAGCGTAAACTAAATCGAATGCACCTCGCAAACCTCTTTTTACCGGATACGGTACCTACCGGCAAACCATCTGCCACTCAAATGCGAAGTGATTCGTGCTATAGGAAGGCCCACAGACAATGTATAGATGTGTATAATGAGAGTCTATCTTTTGTATCTTTATTAATAGTCAAATCAATGTCAGATGAAAGGGGCCCATGTCAGCAATATAGTTATACTTGACGCATGCATGGTCCATTCTCTCTCCTCGTTCTCACGTACTGAAGATGTATCACATGTCAGACTAATTCATGTCCTTTATTTTCTCTTTGGCAATTTCATTCATTCATATATTTTAAACTGCAACTTGATTTTTGAAACTTTTTATATATTTGAACTCCTGATGCACAGACCTTCAGAACAAGATCAATCTTGAATACATTCAAACATCTTTTAATTTCAACATTTCAAATGAGTGAAACATGTTTTGTAAAATACACGAAATAAGTATTTGAGCAAAACCAAAACATGTGAGACAGATTATTTCAAAAAAAAATTATAAACGAGCGAAATCTATTTTATGAAGCGAATGAAATTGTTTTTTCATTTCATTTAAATTTCAGTTATTCAAGTTAAATTTTATATTTCAAACATTTGAAACTAACTTTTGAGATGATTGAAATACATTTTAATATATTTCGTAAATACAAAGCGGAATTAGTTTTTGAGATATATTTTGTAATGAGTGAAATCAGTTTTATGAAATGGGTTATTTCAATTAACTGAAATATGTTTTTTGAATTCAATGAAAACAATTTTATGAATTGAATGAAATCATTGTTTGAATGAGTGAAATTGTTTTTGAAATGAGTGAAATATAATTTTTTAAATGAGCGTAATCCGTTTTATGAAGCGAGCGATTTTTTTTCTTTTCAATTGAGTGAAATCGGTTTTTTTAAATAATTGAAATGAGTAATTTGAAACAAGTGACATCAAATGAGTGAAGTTAGTTCTATGAAATAATTTAAGTTTATTTTTTTGACATATACCAGCTTCTCGAAACAAGAATATTTTTATTTTCAAATGAGTGAAATTAGTTTTTCAAATTATTGAAACAGGTATTTCTTTCAATTGAACGACTCAAATCAGTTGTATCAAATGAGTGAAATGTGTTGTTTGATTCAATGAGTGAAATCAGTTATCTGAAATGTTTGAAATAAATTGTCGAATGAGTGATATCCATCATCTCGAATGGGCCTAAATCCATCTTTTGAAATTGAGTGAAATATGTTTATTCAAATGATTGAAAATGAACGAAACACTAGAAAAAACTTTGTGTGTTCCATATTCCAGATTGTGAAAAATGAGCGAAACACTAGGAAAAGCTAGAAAAAATGTTTTCCTATCAAATATATCCGTGTCTCTGTGAGTTCCATATTCCAGTTTATGAAAATGAGTGAAACACTAGAAAAAACTTTTATGACATAGTGAAACAATCTAATGGTTTATGAAAGTGATTTCAAACAAGATTGAAATACATAAAATAAAATATATTTCAAACATATCCAAAATTGATCTTGTTCTGAAGGTCTTGTCACCATGAATTTAAATATATAAAAAATTCAATAATAGACATTTGGTTCAAAAGATATGAATCATTAAAAATATGAGGAGAAAAATAAAAGCATGCCATATGTATGGCTTGAGAGAATGCATGCATGCATGCACCGTTCTCCCCACTCTAACTCTCTCTCTTCTGTAAAGCTGACAATACCTGACACCAGTACATGTATTGCTATGTCTAATCTAATATCTGGAAATAGAGTATAAGATATGCACAGATCTTGACAAAAGTGATGGATGGTGGATTGGTCACCCGTACATACCAGCACCGGTAAAATAACTTAGTCGGAATGCACCTATCATCACATGCACAT
Source organism: Triticum aestivum (assembly GCF_018294505.1). Lineage (NCBI taxonomy): Eukaryota > Viridiplantae > Streptophyta > Magnoliopsida > Poales > Poaceae > Triticum > Triticum aestivum. Next base: position 364,182,958 of record NC_057806.1, on the reverse strand, counting down.
GCAAGGAACAACTCAAGGCAGCATTAAGCATATGATCAAGCAACGTCGATGAGTGGTATCTTGAAGAGGGAAGGAGGTTTTACCAATCACGGGGAAGTCAGTATTCTGGAGCGAGGAACGCAGGCGGCCACGCGAGGAAGTAGGCGTAGATCGGATGGCCGTACTCCTTGCCATGTTTGGTGTGCAGGCGCTCGATCGGTTTTGATGAACACCTTGCCGGTACGCCCCGCGTCCATGTCGCTGGGCCACACACTGTAGACCCTGTGGGCAAGGTCCATGGGCAGGCCTGGCACTGCATCCCACACCACGCGCATGTTGAGCATCTCCCTGTCCAGAAGCTGCCAGCCGTTGTCGCTCCCCCTAGCCTCCTCGCGGACCCAGAGCTGCAGCTGCCTTGAACGACTCTCCACGGCCAGGAGGCAAAGCCGTCCGTCCTCCGGCGTCTCCCCGACGCGGTACGTGCAGAAATCGTCCGACAGTGCAGCTGGCGCCAGCAGGTAGGACAAGTGCAGCGTCGCAGGGTCCAGCACGAGCATGCGGTAGGAGTTGCAGATGTGCCAGTAGAGCTTCCGGCGGCGTGCACGCAGCGTCGCTCGAACCACCAGGGGTCAAAACCGACCTCTACCTCCATGGTCTGCGGGAGCGCGCGCCAGCTGCATCGGCCGTCGTCCACGGACGCGACCCAGGCGCGCGGGTGCCCGTCGTCGATGGCGAAGCAGACGACCTCGAAGCAGAGCTTGCTCGGGTGCGCGCGGGAAGCAGTGCGGAGCCGACGTAGTACCTGGAGCGGCGCCAGCGGTGGTCGTCGGGCACCGTGTCGCGCGACGGCGGCGGCGGGTGGCCGGGTCGATGACGAGGAAGCGTGGGAGGATCCCCTTGGGGAGCGACCCGAGCGGTTCGAGAAGCAGGAGGCCTTGGTGGCAGTCGTGGAGCACGAAGCGGGAGGCCTCCGGAGCGAAGTCGAGGGAGAGGTTCGGGGCGGAGGCGTCCAAGGGAGCGAAGACGGCAGGGGTGTCAATTTCCTTGGATGACTTGGGCATGGGCGGCGGCAAACCGGTGGCGGTGGGGTGGAAGAAGTAGCCGAGGAGAGGAGCGGTGCGGGGGAGGCAGCGTGCGGCTACGCGGCGCCAGCGGTGGCAGGCGAGGGCGGCACGGAGAAGGTCGGCGAGGGAGAGGCGACGGAGAATGTCGCGGAGCATGTCCACGGTGAGGGCATCGACCGTCGTCCCCGACTTTGCAGCCCCCGTCTGTGGCTCCTCCACCGGCGGTGGCGTAGGGAGAGATGGTCCGGCCATGGTTTGGCTTTGCAAGGAAGGAGCAGTAGGCTTGGACGGAGGGAGGTGTTTTTCTGTACCGACGAAAAGAGCGGAGTACCGAGATCTGCCAAGGTGTTCTCATAGCTCATGTTCAGAAACAGGCTCTCGTGTAACGATCGGCTGTAAAGGCGAGGCTGGCTAAATGGATATTTTTGGAGGTAAAAGCACCCCAGGTACCCTAACTTGCATAACATGTGACATTTTAGTCCCAAACTTACAAAAATCAACCCCACCATACCCCAACTTGCACTGCATGTGATGTTTTAGTCCCAGTCCAATGACAGAACGACATGTGGCAGCCAGGTGTCTGGCCCGGTCTCGCACGCAGTTTTGCAAAATCCCCCCTGTCATTTTCTCTAATCAACCCGCAGTATAGCACACCTGAATTAAATCTGTAACCAGACAGCTCCAACACCCATGTGATGCTTTTCTCGATGGCACTACCACATCATTAACCCACCTACAAAACTAATCAGTTACTCCTTGATCAATAATCAGTGTCAAAGCCACGACATGATTCACTGCACCACACACACGTCCTTAAGTAGAAAATGGAGTGATTAAGCCGAGGGTTTAGCTGTTGCTGACAAGTGTAACCTCGATAACTGTCAGAGCACAAGACAAGCACTGACACATGGAAGATTAACAGCACTAAGAAGCGTAATTAACAGTTGATTGTACAACGGTGCACTGGCAGCTAATACTACTGCATGCATTGTCCCGTAGGCTAGCTAGGAGTAGTAGTAATTATCAAGGGGTTAACGTTGCGCCCGGCGCCACGAGATGGCTGGAGGAGAGTTTGTATCCAGCCGCCGGTGTTGACTCAGGGAGGCTACACGTCGGCCGGCCGGTCAGAAGAGGTCGAAGCGCTTCGTGTCAGCCTTGCGCGACGCCGGCATCTTGCACGACTGCGACCGGTGCAGCGGAGCGCTGGGGACGACGGGCGGACGCAATGACCGGAGGAGCGCGAAGTTGAGGTTCTTGAAGAAGGGGCGGGCGTTCACGTCGGCGGCGCCGTGGCGGGACCCGAGGCGAGCGGCGGGGTCCTTGGTGAGCAGGCGCGTGATGAGGTCCCGCGCCGCGGTGGTGTCGGCGTGGCAGCCGGTGACGGAGGAGGAGGGGAAGGTGAGCGGCACGGACGATGTTGCAGAGCTAGCGTGTCCTAGTGGCGCCGGCGAACGGGGTGCGGCCGTGGAGGAGCTCGTAGAGGAACACGCCGTAGGCCTACCAGTCCACGGCGGCGCCGTGCGCGCCGCCGCCTGCCACCTCCGGAGCCACGTACTCGTGCGTGCCGACGAATGAGCACGACCGCGCAGACACCGGCTCCGCCACAAACCGCAGGGGAGACGCCGGCACGCCGCGCACCGGCGACGATGCCTCCGCCGCTTGAAACGTATCGGGAAGCAGGACGCGCTGCGCGGCTCCTCCTGTTCCTCCTCCTCGGCGACGGCTGGCTTGAGGTCGCGGTAGCCGGTAGACGATGCCCATCATGTGCAGGTACTAGAGCGCCAGGAGCACCTCGGCCGCGTAGAACCGGGCGGAGGAGAGCGGGAAGTGGCGGGAGGGCATGCGGTGGCGGAGGGAGTGGAGGTTGCCGCCGGGGCAGAACTCCACGACAACGCAGGAGAAGCGCGGGGCGGCGTCGAAGTCGGCGAAGAGCGTGGGGAGGAACGGGTGGTCGAGCAGCCGCAGGATGCGCTTCTCGGCGGCCGCCCGCTCCAGCTTGTGCTTCTTGGCCACGGCGCGCCGGTCCACCACCTTCAAGCAGGGGATGCAGTGGCCCGCCCTTCTCCAGGCCCTAGCCCTCCGTCCCGGCGGCACCCCCTCGTTCCGCCTCACCGGCGTCGGCCCCCCGCAGCCGGACGAGACCGACGCCTTGCAGCAGATGGGCTGGAAGCTCGCCCAGTTCGCGTACACCATCCGCGTCGACTTCCAGTACCGCGGCCTCGGCGCCGCCACGCTGGCGGACCTGGAGCCGTTCATGCTGCAGCCGGAGGACTCGAACGAGGAGCCCGAGGTAATCTCCGTCAACTCAGTCTTCGAGATGCACCGGCTGCTCGCCCAGCCCGGCGCCATGGAGAAGGTCCTGGGCACCGTGCGCGCCGTGCGGCCGAGGATCGTCACCGTGGTGGAGCAGGAGGGGAACCACAACTCCGGCACATTCCTGGACCGCTTCACCGAGCACTACTACTACTCCACCATGTTCGATTCCCTCGAGGGCGGCAGCTCCGGCGGCCCATCCGAAGTCTCATCGGGGGGCAGCTGTTGCTCCTGCCGCCGCCGGCACGGACCAGGTCATGTCTGAGGTGTACCTCGGCCGGCAGATCTGTAACGTGGTGGCCTGCAAGGGGGCGGAGCGCACAGAGCGCCACGAGACCCTGGGCCCGAGCGGGGTCGCAGGGGAGGAGGCCGAGAGCGCGCGGATGGCCGCCCACTCCACGTCGCCGGACCGGTGCGGCCGGAGCGCCGCGGACGGGCGCGGCGAGCACACGGTGGCCGCCGCCGCCATGGCGGCCGACGGGGTGCAGTCGAAGGAGAGCCGTGACAGACTGGACAGGTGTGCTATACTGCGGGTTGATTAGAGAAAATGGCAGGGGGCGTTTTGCAAAACTGCGTGCGACGACCGGGCCAGCCACCTGGCTGCCACATGTCGTTCTGTCATTGGCCTGGGACTAAAACGTCACATGCAGTGCAAGTTGGGGTATGGTGGGGTTGATTTTTACAAGTTTAGGACTAAAATATCACATGTTGTGCAAGTTAGGGTACCTGGGGTGCTTTTACCTCATATTTTTGCAGCCTCTGTCTCCGAAGCCTGGAGTTGGCGGTTCATCTCTTCTGGGAGTGCCGTTCTCCCGTCAAATTTGGACAGTTTTCTTTGCCAGAGCCGGCTGCGAGGAAATGGTCACCGCCAAATCGCCGCTCCACTCTACAATGCAGCACTGCCTGCAAATAATACGTCACGCGCCAGCGGGAGCGCGAAAGGGCTTCAGAACGATGCTTTTTGATCGCCTGAAACTTGTAGAAGGAGAGAAACGCATGCGTCTTCAGGGAAAAGCTACCATGCCGCAATGACGTCACCCGCGCCATCAGGCTGGATTGCAAGCACCGGCGCGCCGTCGGTGCCGCCTGCCTAGAGCCCTCGTTCGGGGTCTATCCAGCGAGATAGCACCTTCATGATCGCTCCTTGTGAGCTCTAGTTTTCTCTTTTTTTTTACGTGTTCTTTTTTCAACCATGATCACTTGATCCTCCATGTATTTCCCATTGCTTTCTTCTAAATTAATGAAGCCGGCTAAACCTGGTCTTTCAAAAAAAAAGAGCAGAGTACATTTGGATCAGGCTTTGGGAAGGAAAAGCAGCCTAGAGCTGCAGTACTGTTGACCAAACCATTTAGAGCATCTTCAGCCGTGCCCCCAACAAGACCCCCTAGACGACTTTTCGACCGCCAGCGTAAAAAATCGGCCCAGTCGCGCTCTCAAGGGCCCAATTTTCGCTAGCTCGGGCCGAAATTGGCGCCGGCGGACCCAACCCGAACCCGACGTGCTGGGGGCGCTCGGGGCGTCGGGCGAATCTTTTTTGGCGCGAAAGAGCCGTGGGCCCTTCTTGCCAGCGACTTGTCTCGCTTCTCGCCGCGTCGTCGTCCTCATCGCCTCGTTTTCCGCGGCGAATCAATGCCAAAGTTGTCGCGTGCTGCCGCCTCCGCCATTAATGCCTCACGGGCGGCGGTGTGAAGACGAGACGACGCGCGTCCCCTCGCATGCCACGCGTAACGCGGCGGCCACGCGTACGCACGGCGCTTCCGCCTATATAAAGCCGACCCCAGCGCGCCGGTGGCACGCACAGAGTCTCCACCGCTGACGAGCCCTTTCTCCTCCTTCCTCCCTCTCCTCTCGCCGTCTCCAATTCAAAGAATGGCCGAGCGCTTCCCAGGCGACGGCGCGGCGGCGAACGGTTTCGGCCACCGCCACCTTCACGAGGACGAAACTCGGCTCCTCTTCGAGGCCGAGTACCCGGTCCCGCCGGACATGCGGGTGCCCGGGGCGTGGAGAATCAGCGCCGGTGGGGTCCGGTGCCACCACCACCCACCAGGGCGGCGCATCCTGCGAAGATCGCGCGTATCCGCGCCTCCCTACCGCGGGCGGCGAGGAACGTGCCACGCTACGTCCCAGACAGCCCGCTCTGTGAGCCATACTTCCGGCGCCGCCACGCCGAGCAGCTTGAGGCCACCAACGGCGTCGTACCCTCCGGCAGGCTCAACTCCGAGGGGCGGCGCCGATGGTGGGGCGTGCCCGGCCGCACGCTGGAGGCCGTCCTCGAGTATATCGAGGGCGGCAACACGCCGAGGCTGGAGTACCCCGACCCCCCGTCCTTCTCTCGCCGCCGTGGGAGCTCGTGGACGCCGAGGCGCATGGACCCCGGGGCGTACTCCTCCTCGTCCGGTCGGTCGGCCGGCTCCCCCTGCCTCCGCCCCGTCAAGCCGGAGTCCCAGGACACGCGTGTCAGCCGGCGTCCGCATCGGCGACTCCACCCCCGCCTCTGGCCGCCTCGTCCTCGTCGCGCCCAAGCCGGAGCCCGGCCTACCCCCGGAGTACGAGGAGATAGCCCGACGCGGCTTCTCCGATGACAATGCCCTACGATGGGCGCGCGACGACTACCTCCGCGACGAGATGGTCTAGCAGCGCCGGGCCCTGGAGGAGATAGCCGCCCGCAAACGTGGGCGCGAGGACGAGCACGACATCGTGGTCCTCGACAACGACGACGAGGACGCCCCCGGACCGTCCAACCTGCCGCGCCAACCGGGGGAGGGTTGCAGCAGGGACGGCGACCGCGGCGGAGGCGACGACTACACGCGGTTCTACCGCCTCCTCGGCATGTAGAACTACAAGGGCGGCAGGTGACGAGGAGCGGCGAGGGAGACGACGAGGAGCAGACTAGTAGCGTTTTTTTCTTTTTTGTAAAATATTTTAAATATAAACGAACTCGCCGAAGTTTGATTTAATTTGCGCCGTGTTTGTGACAAAATTTAAGTTTTCAAAAAAAACGTGGGCGCCGCGACTGGGGGGCATCACGCCCTCAGCACACGGTTTAGCGCCGGTGCGCCCCCAATTGGCGATTTTAGGCACCTCCTGGGGGGCCAATGGTTGGAAATGCTCTTACCTCTATATTTTGAACTTGACACAGCACTCACCTTGGGTGAACTCTCTTCGAAATATGAAATTTGAAATGCTCTGCTTAATTCTTGTGAAGCGAGTAAAGAATTATTCTGATTCTACCTAAAAAAGAATTGTTCTAGCTCACATCCATATCGCTATGCCTTTTCATGAGAATTTAATACAGCCCATGACCAAAATTATTTATTGACACGAGGGTGTTTATCTATTTTGCCGTTAGTTCTGTAGCACTACTTCATTTTGCCACTACAAGTTTGAAAAAACTCAAAAATGCCATCCTTTCATTAAATGGGTGCTCAAAAACGCAACTTCCCATCGTATCGTATGGTAACTAACGCTCAAAGCCCATTGATGGGAGTGAAATCACCAAAATACCCCAGTCAATGGTCTTTGACCAAACGATAAAGGTGCTGACTCACGCTTAACAGAGGGATGGCATTTTCAAAGTACTTGAAACTTCTAGTGCCAAAATTTAGTATGGCACTAAGTGGCAGATATGATAATAAAAAACCCTAACATAACTGTGTGCATCACAAAAACCTAGCATTGAGCAAGTACATTTTGCTCAAAACTAATTTCATCATTTCAACGGAGCATGTGTTACTGATCCTGATTTCATGTTAACACGAATTTTTCACTGACAATCTTCCTGTCCGATTGGAGGACCATGCAGCACATCAACCGACAAAACCTCGTTAGTACGTACGTCAGAATATTATTACTAAACCGAATATCAGAAAACGCAAAAGAAATAAAGCTTTGCTGCAACTTCGGGATTGGTTTATACTACTGTTCATATTACACCCAAGTACAAACAGTACAGACATGTCCTCGTAGCACCAAAATTTACTACTTTACATGTAAAGCAGCGGAAAGAATGAAAATCCCCCTAGCTCACTTCCATACCATGACTCCGAAGTCCAGAGCATCTATTACCTCAAGAGAGACGAAGCTTGGAACTTTTTTTGCAGCAAAACTTAAAATGATGTGGGGGTGCGAGGCAAAAGAACGGGTACCTGCGTAGACCCTCGTTGTCTAACATAATGGTCAGTTCCTGCTACAAATCAAACCAGTGATGAACGAACACTTAGACCATCTGGGAATCTGCAACCCTTCCCTGCAAATCACCCATGCTTGATGATATATACACTCTTGATCAGGCACCCCCTATGCTGAAAACTCTGGAAAACTTCCTTTACCAACACTTTGAGGTATCCAACAAATGACTGCTCTCTTTGTTCATCCTATGGTGGCTACTCGCAAGAATATACTGCCTGTGGTCAATAGTTAGCCCAGTTCATCTGAGCATGTTGCGGCTGCTGATAACCATTGGCAGGCGGCCCAACCATTTCAACAGCTCCAGCAATTGTCTGTGATGGCTGGAGAAGAGGATGAACGGCAGCTCCAGCAAGAGTCTGTGCTGGGTGGTACATCCCTCCGTAGGCACCATGACCAGCTTGGGCAGGGGCAAATGCCAGGTGCTGCCCCTGTGGAGGCAGGCCATAGAAGGAGCTAGATTGGAGAGCAGATAGGTCCCGTCCGGGTGCAGGAATCCAGACAGTGGAGCCTTCACTCTGTCAAGATGTACCAAGCAGTGAGAAACAAGTGTATTTGCTAAGTAACACTAAGAAGACAAAATGCCTACTGCATATGTTTATGAACTTTATCCTGGTTTTACAGTAGTACTAGCAAGTATTTGCAAGGAACTTAGTTATTGTGCAACTGCATCACAATTCAAGCTAATAAGCCATAAATTTAGGAAGTGAAGCCATTAAAAGGGCAAACATTAACAGCAGAATTGCTCTTAGCAGCCCAATATGCGAATAACCACACATGAAGTTTCCATATACTACATCTCCAAGCAGGTACTAACTAAAATAATCCCAAAACAGATCTTATATCTTCTACTCGTCAATGGCAAGGAAATTCCAAGAATTGAGATATTATAAAGAAAGTTAAGTGCGATTTCACAGACATGCATAAACGTTTACCTGCTGTCCGGCAATATATATGTTATTTTCTTTGAACTGTGATCCACTGACATCACCGTTCTCTGCCGAAGTTCCGCTTGGCACCACATTGTTATTTGTATAGACTGATGGATTAGAACCATATGTTCCATAGGCACCAGGCGTTACAGCATATGTCTGGCTTCCAGTGTTGGCACCAGGTTTGTATGCTGTGGCTGAGTATTTGACTGGAGGTGCAACAGCTGAACTTACAGGTGGATACATGCTTCCAGGTGAAGGAGCTTGAGGAAACGCAGCATTGCCCATGAAATGGTGAAGGGCATGTGGTGGAACATAGAAAGGAGAGATATACTGATTGTATGGGATAAAGCTAGGTTGATAATGGGGTACATGTACACCCACAGGCTGACGGAACATAGGAAGAGGTTGTTGCGGAATAGAAATAGAACTTGGAACAGCTCCAGGAGTTAGAGTGGCAAGTGGAGTGGGTCCAGACGAAGACAGCATCACTGAGTTGAGTTCCTGTGGTAGTTAAAAGAGAACAGTCAAAAGGATATACTGAAAAAGGAAACTGTAGATGTTTAGAGGAAACATAAAAAAGCTGACAAGGAAATACTGGAAATTATTTACTGGGTTCAGCTGTTAAAAACAAACTGAAATCTGCAGGTTGAGGTTCGTGTTTGAAATTTTGACGCCATAGAGAAACAACATCAATATTTGACCTATCTAACTATTGAGGATGAAAAGCAATCAAGGAAATGGATGAAAGACATGGTGATGCACTGAACACAAAATATATTAAATCAAATACATAGATTAATTAGCATTGATTGGCAAAGGTTTCAACAGGCTCAGCAACTGAGATGCAACAGAACAATTGAATATGTAGAAAGGTCTAGATGCAAACCTCTGGAGTCTGGCCAGTTTGAGAAGGCAGAACTGGCATGTTCCCAGACTTGATCGCAGCTCCAGGAGCAGTAAATGGTGAGATATGGCCATCGGCATCAGCCATTGGCCGGTAAATTTGTGTATAATAATTCGCTGAAAAATCGTTTGGTTGTTGCACCTGTATGCGCAATTTGGCAGTATTATATCAAAACAGCGTTATACTTCAAAATTAGAGCAATTAGAAAGGAGACAGGATAGTATGGAGTGGCAGGTTAGAAAGGGTAGTCTACTCTGAAGCACCTCATGTTGGGAAGCACACCACGAAAATAGAAGTTTGGCCAAGGCCAACAACAATCGGATCAGCCCATTGGGACAGAACAATTGGCTTGTAAACAAGTGCACTAAGGTTAAGAATGTAGGCCAGCTAGAAAGCCTACTGTTTGCTAGGGAATAATATTTCTAGTAAAGTAGAGCAATGTAAAGTGATGATGCAACATGCAACTTCAAACAAAGAAAATAAAAATTAATCTTGTGGGATGAAAGTGACTTTGCAGTCATGCATGATGCATCATACCACTTTCATATGAATGGAAAATATATGAACACAAGCATAGGTCAAATAAGTGCAGCACGTGCCTGATATTCAGATGTCTCTAGTAATGGAATCTGGTTCCCTTGCGATTGTGGTGGAACTGCAAATGTTGAGTACGCATTTTGGACAGAATCTTGGGGCATGTGTGAAGCTGCTGTGTCCTTCGATTCATCGAACTCTGCAGTTTTAGGAGTACTGGACAAATTATCCGCCTCTTGAGGTGAGATATTATCAGTCATTTCAGCAGTCAGCTGCTGCTGACCAGATTCAGCTGCCGCTTCAACAGTGAAGGATGCACTCTGATGACTGCAATTCAGTTACCAAACAACTATTAAGGACTGATGAATTAAGTTACCAAACAACTATTAAGTACATGGAAACTGAAAGGTACTAAACTTCCTGACAGCACACGGAAACTGATGACAAAAATGTCAGTTCAGACGCAGAAAATGACTTCAATCACAAGAAACACAAATGGTGAAAAACTAATATTGGTTTAGGACCACGATAGCTATTGTTATATGCTGAGATATATGTACTGCAAGAAAGCTACAAGAAAATATTGGGGAAAATGGCAAGCCCAACATGCAGAGAATTTGTACTGCAAGAAAGCTCCATGACCTCTCGGAAGCAAATTTGTACTGAAAGGCCCCATTTTGTTCAAAGGACTTTTGGGGGGTCGCTACTCCACAGTAATTTCCCCCAGGCATCTGGATTGACAAATTGCAATTCACACACAACAATATCAAGGTATGGGTTGGCAAGAATGAAGCGCAGAACTAACTAAAATGTGGATAAAATATGCTAGCAAAATCCTAACACTACTGAAATGAAGTTAACAATTTAGATATAGAACCATAACAAGCATCAATTGACTGAATCTAATGGAAACTCCTCGAAGCATAAGCAAGCAATTTTCTGCCACTGGGTCCATATCTTTACCATCAGGAAGGATTCTATGTACCAAAAATGAGGAGATTGCTGCTAAGATCAAACATTTACTATCCACACACACTCTAAAAAAATCCATCATTAAGTATGGAAAGCATGGCATCTGGTTTACTAAGCATAAGCGTCTGGTTTACTAAACCTGACATTGCATGAGATGAAAGACCGGAACTAAAATACAAACCTAGAGGCAGGTTCTTCCGCAGCTTCCTCCAGATCTTGTGATGATTCATATTCAGGCAGTATAGAGCTCTTCTCACTCCCATGGTCATTTGGAATGCTCGGAGCTTGTTCAAAACTGGTGCCAAAACTGCCAAAACTGAGTCCGTATTTTTCTGACTCTGTGACCTGAAGATGATCCGGAATAATGACATGCTGCTTGTCGAATAACTGCATATCACCGAGTCTTTTGTCCAATCCCGAAGAGATATCTTCCTTATTAATGGAAGTTGGTGCAGGAACTGACTGTGGAACAACCTCCACAGTAACAGCTACATCATCACGGGCAACATTTTCAGCTTGGGTGGGTTTGTTCGTTGGTTTTGGCTTCCACTCTTTATTTGGAACAGCTAGATAACAAAGTTTGTATTATGATTAGTAACACAAAGGAAAGATTTTCAATAATAAATGACAGTTAATATAGAACAATGACCTACAAACATTGTAAGAACTACAAAAAAACTAATAAGCTTTGTTATTTGTCTGAAAGGTAGCTGTCAGCTATAAAGAATCTGTAAGTGCATGGTATAAAGCAAACATAGAAGAAATGAGTGTTGGCGTGAAACGAAGAATTACGTTAAGTGATCAGGATTAATCGTTGAATGTTGTTATTTGCAGAAAGATGCCATCACTTTCACGGTAGAATGAATTACGCAAATCAACTAAAAAGAATTTAATCATGCATCAATTAGAGAACAACTTATCAATATCACAATCGCATCCTGGCTCACTCAACAGTTAGCAAGGAACAATGACAGCTTTTCATGTGCATATGAACAAGGCATAAAAACTATTATTAGTAAAACCGGTCCAGCTACTTTACTGGTCCAAGTAGAAGTTCTTTATTATGACACTAAGTTTATTTCAGTAGGTTTCAGTTTAGATCTAATCAGAGATCCATATATAAGTCGCGCCTTCCTGGACACAAAAGCCCAGTCTAGCAGATTTCCACCTCTCCTTGCATGAGAGAAGAAACAAGGAGCCAGATAATCAAATCCAGACCTCCACATGTGAAACAGGAGGCACAAGAAGAGTGTTTGTTCCTGGGTTTCTTAAACTTCAACCACTTGCTTAGATAAGCTTACAAAACTACGATAAGAACCAGCAACTGGGAGCATGCACAGTTGCCAATGGTGTCAAAAATATTTCTTTAAAACCTCCTTTTCTAGCAACAAAATATTAAATCAAATATACTCCCTCCGTTCCAAATTACTCGTCACAGAAATGGATGTATCTAGAACTAAAATACATCTAGATACATCCATACCTGCGACAAGTAATTCGGAACGGAGGGAGTAGTGTACTATTACAAACAACAGTGTCTATTGAAGGAAAAAGGTTTAGGAGATAATTATGATAGTTCAGATGGCTTCGTATTATTTTCACTGATCCTTATACTGGGTCTTCTTAAGAGAACATGCAAAAGACATTTTCACATCTTTTCATCAACGGAGAAGCACAATAGTTACAGGAGTTTTGAGTCAAGACAACAAGTACTCAAGCCATATACCAACACAGATCCCAGAATGATATTGGCATGAAAGCCTAATTACATGTCCAATAAATAATCTAATTATATGCAGCAACTGCTATTTCCACCATAACAGTGATTCAATAACTGCATGTGCTCTATGGTATGGCATCTGAAGTTAAAACAGTAATAGTGATACTAACCACGACTTATAGAACTGGTTGCAAAACTTGCAATAGATGCATGCTGTTCTGCAATAAGAAATGCAGAGGAATGCTCATATATTGGAGTTCTAAAGTACCTTTCTGCAAGCCACTTGGCTGCTGTGAGCGACTACTGTAGCTAGAAGATGGCCTGCTACCAGATGGCGGCACAGTAGAAGATGAACCAGAAGACTGGGGGGTGTCTAGACACATGAAAATGTGTTAATAACATAACAAAAGATAACCAAACTACGGGTTACTGGTTCCAACTGGAGAAAGTGTCTGCATATATACATGTACCTTTCGGAAGTGCTGATGCATCATCGGAAACCACCTTATATTCACCTGCTGACCGCTGACTTCTGACAGCATGTTTGTTGGCAACGATCTCACCACCATGACTGTGGGGTTGAATGGCCGGCGTGAGCAGTGGGTCTGAAACAGAAGTACCCACTCCTAGCGCCTGAATTGATGAGTTGTTTACATGTGAAACTAAATCCAAGACAACCTCTTCTGGGGTACCTTTAACGCCCGCCAGTCCTTTTGAATCTGAAGGTGGCAAGTGACAAGTAGGCTGAGAATGTTTCGCCACGGGAGCAAGAGGTTGTGATGGACCATTGGATAAGCCACCTGACGAACTGTTAAAAAGTCAGTTGCGTTTCTAAACAGCTGCAGCAGGACTCAGGTGCACATGCTCCGTTTGTAAAGCCTACTTGTAAAATTTCAAAATAGGGAAAATGCACACATGTGCATTTATGATTGATATTAGTCATTCTTATCTTGTTTCTTGTGTATAAACTCGCAAATGATCATGCTTTTTGGCAAAATTTGCTAGTACAATATAAAAGTCCTACGCTTCTCTACATACAAGGTGATCCAAGAAACCTTAGAAAAATGATCAAGATACAAAGTTGCAACATCTAACCACACAGCCTGTTCTAAAATGCAGTGGCACACTGGCACTACATTTGAAAGGGTATTATAGTAAGACTAATGAATCCTCCGAGAACCAACATATCATTTCGAAGAAGAAAATGAAAAGAAGCACACTTCTGCCAAACATGTATTTATTGTCATCAATTTCAGAATATTAATTGACCACACTAAGAAAAGCACAGAGCACCAATAAGATAACTAAACAATAATACAATATACAGGGCAAACAAAAAGACAGAACTTGGTGAACAGTAAATGTTCAATGGTGTTCCTTTCCAACATAAATACCTTAAAATGGAAGTTGATAGCTTCGTTTCTGTGCTTGGATTGACAGGTGAAGGGCTAGTACATTTATCCATACTCGGATTCAGGTCATTTTCCTTTCCAGCAGGAGCATTTCTCCCGGTGCCATCTACAATAACAGGAAATTTGACTATTATGTAAAGGATTGCTTATTATAAATTAGTTTTCACTTCTGGGATACTTTGAAATGGATACAGGAAGATAGATGGGTACATCGTGTATGAATATGTAACCCTACTAACTGTAAAATGCATATTCACATTAAAGGGCAGCCCGGTGCACGTAGCTCCCGCTTGCGCAGGGTCCAGGGAAGGGTCCGACCACTATGGGTCTATAGTACGCAGCCTTCCCTACATTTCTGCAAGAGGCTGTTTCCAGGACTCGAACCTGTGACCGGTGCATGTAGCTCCCGCTTGCGCAGGGTCCAGCGAAGGGTCCGACCACTTTGGGTCTATAGTACGCAGCCTTTCCCTACATTTCTGCAAGAGGCTGTTTCCAGGACTCGAACCTGTGACCTCATGGTCACAAGGCAACAGCTTTACCGCTGCGCCAAGGCTCCCCTTCTAAAATGCATATTCACATTGCACTGACAAAATGGAACGGCAATAGCGATCATGTAACATCGATTACATGTCGTCATTCCCACCAATTGTAACTTCATCTAACTACCCATATGTTTCAAGATTATAAAGGCAGACTTCTAAGAAAAATAGTTAATGCCACATCCCTACATTATCAGACTGGACATAATCAAAAACTGAATGCCACATCTCTGTACTTGCTACGGCACTTCATTCTCCAGAGTAATGCAAGCTTACCACTACAGTTGCTTAATTGGCGTGAAGAATAGTTCCCACGGCCACCTTTTCCACCTCGCCCCTGTGTCCCAGGTCTCCATCGGGGGTCAACAGATTCTTTGTTGCTCTGTAAGATAAAGAAAAGGATATGTTAACCTTCGCAAAAGAAAAGGGTACGCATATAGTAACTATGTCAATATGTTATATGACATCTTATGCCCATCTTAGTAACTGTTATAAACCAATACAGTTGACTTGGTCAAAGTTAAACAAGTTTGACTTAGGACAAAGCTAGAACTTCGATTAATTTGGAACGGAGGGAGTATCACCGATGAAATGAGCCAAACGCCCCATGTTAGCTTATGCCACAACAATACTTATCCAAAACTATTTTTATCATCACTATCTTGCAATGACATATCAACTAATGATGAAAGCTTGATTGTGCAAACAGATTAAAGACCAGATAAAGATGTGGGAAAGTATTGCACGGTAACAATATCAGCGTCAAAATAGGGGTCCTCTTACCTCCTTTTTCTTGTCACGCTTTCTTTTCACCTCATGGAAGGTATCTGAAATAATAAGAGATCTTGTTAAGGTACAATTATACCAAAAGATCTAGCATCAAATGTGCAATAATAAATACACACTGGTGATATGACATGCAGCGAAGCAAGAAAGGGATACCTCAAACAAGCCATTACTTCCGTTTACCTCAACATATCTCCAGAGAATAAGATATAAGAGTGGTCCGTTCTCTACATACAAGAACATAAGCTTTTCTCACAGCGAAAAAAAGCTTTGAGTTTAATCTCTGGCAGTTCTAAACATAGAGTGAGGTTGAAACTCCACTAACTAGGATTGGGAGAAAGTGAAGTTACGAGACATTCTCACATTCATCCTATTGATCAATCACAGGCTGAATAACCAAAATAATATGTTACTCCCTCTGTAAAATAATATAAGAGTGTTTAGATCACTACTTTAGTGATCTAAACGCTCTTATATTTCTTTACGGAGGGAGTACTTTAACTCAACATGATATCCACTCTCCAGCGAGTAAGATATTAGAATGGTCTACTTTGCACATATAAGAACACACGCTTTTTCTAGAAGCAAAAATACTAGACTTAAACTTTTGCAGTTTACATAGAAGTTAAGTTGAAGCTAACTCCATTCAACAAGGTCTCAAACAAAAGTTCATGCTACCACAAGTCCAACATATCCATCTTGAACATGAATCACAATTGATATCGGGAATCTTCAAAACCATCTCCCTTGGTTAAACTCCAGCATTTAAAGAGTTCCCCAATTAGCTGGAGTGTACACAATACTAGCTGTAATCCTAAAGACCTAAACCAACATAATCAAGAAGCACAAACACACACACACCCCTTTCATACAATAACAAAGGAAATGAAACAGAAGACGTATCCCTATTTGATTAGCCTTTGCTCAGACTTTCACAATAAAAATGAAGCACAGACAAAGGGCTAGCTTTTATTGGCTGGCTGTGTGCAGCCGGACCCATAAACTTATACAAAAGTGACAATTAATGTAGAAAGGCAATTTCAAATGGCCCTAATATACAAAAGCGATTATAAAAGAACAGTAAGCAGCAGACATGCATAGTTGTGCAACCAGAGGCAGCCTCGTTAACTAGCAGAAACATCTATGATTCAACTCAAAGGCCTCAGACATACAGTAACCTTTGTGGCAACCGGAGGTTAATTAATCCAACTTTCAGGTCAAAAGATATTGTCCCATGTCACCAGCCTTGCCACTCTATGCATTTGACCTCGTATGACACGAGTTTCTAACGAGGTTCCCAGCCTTGCCCCTTGAGGCATTCTGCCTAGTAAGACCCCATAATTATTGCTTAGCAGTTTCTTTTAACCTTTTTCTAAATCCATTTTCAGCACGAAAATTCAAATGATATTTGTAACTTGTAGGTGAAACTGAACATAGAGAACGATGTCTTGTGTGTTACACTGTTTCATACATATCTTATTTTGGTACAAATGCTTATGTATCCAAGTTTAATTTGCTTTGCTTGAATCAAATATTTACTTTGAGTTCCTTCTACGCTTTGCTTCCCGACAAATTAAGGCAAGCCACAAACTGCTCTTAAGGAGCCGCACCCAAACAGCACCCCCCCCCCCCTTCCACCACCACCACACACACGATTGGAAGATCCAGGAAGCACCCACAAACACACTAGTACTGCCATCCTTCAAAACAGGATACCATGTTTCCACTAATAAAATCAATACATGACGTAGTATCAACTACTCGGCTTTTCCCCCAAAGATATTGCAACCCTGCAGAACTAGCTAGCCGAATCGAACAGGAGAGAAAAAACTAAAACATGATTTCACCAAGCTCTACTACTCTTGATTGGTTGTTGTACTCTAAATCAGGATCTCGGGCACAGCAATCACGAAACCTCAAACAACGAGAGGAAACGGCACAAACCCTAGGACACAGAACCAACCAGGCTCGCATCAAATCGGGCGCCGTCAGAGGCGTACTAGGCATCGCGCGTCCTGCGTTCACCTACGAGAGAGAAACCCTCATTTCTCGCTGCCAAGACCTAGCGCGCCAACGCCGCGCGAGATGAGAGAGGCTGCCTGCTCCACGCGGAATCGAATCGAAGGGGGCCGAGATGGGGGGAGTGGGGATACCTTGGTGGAGGAGCTTCTGCGCGGTCTCGTTGGGATCCATGTCGCATTCGCGGAGCGCGGCGTAGACCTCCTCGTCGGTGTGGTTCCCCGCGATCTCCTTGATGTTCTGGATCGTCCGCCGCACCGCCGCCGGGATCGAAACCCTAGCCGCCGCCATCGCCTCCCCTCTTCCTCCTGCCGCCGCCGCCGCTCCTCGCCGCCGCCCTTTCCCTGGTTTCCTGCCCCCGCACGAACGAACGCGAGAAAGGGACGGACGCGAATCCCGAGGCGGGGAGGGGTGAGCAGAGAGGAGGGAGAGAGGAGGGGGAAAGGAGGAGAGAGAAGCGGAGGGAGGTGGGAGGGGAGGGGAGGGAGGGAGAGAGATTTGTGGGAGGGTTTTGTGGGGGAGCAAAGGAAAGGAATGTGCGTGTGACTCCGTTTGTGTTTGTGTTTGTGTGTGGGGCGGCGGCAGCTCGCGAACAGGAACAGTGCGAGAACTGCTTTCTTTTCCCTCGGTGGAACAGTGGTAGTACGAAATTTACTTTCCGGCTCCGGACCTCTGTTTCCGATGGCATGCATGTAATTCCGACGTAATGCGTGTAAATTGCAGCGTAGCTGCCAATGAAATGCATGTAAATTGCAGCTTACAATAGAATACCCCACGCGTTGTTGCGAGGATTGGTTAATAAAAATTTAGATTAATAACATGAGAATCAAAATTAAGGATGCATTTGGATGCAAAGTATTTTTGCAATTTTTCTGAAATATCATGGTTTCTGAAGAAAAAAAAGACGGTACAAAATACTTTGAGACGTTTGGATGAAACAAATATTGTAGCTCAAAATACCCTGATATCTCTCATATCGCAGTTTTCTTGCACTATCTGGAAAACAAACTCTGACCTCTTTTTTTCTAAACTGGGCCAAGAGAAATTGCGAGAGCGCTCAGCCTTCTCCGACTCCTCCTCCGTATATATCTGTTAAACGAAGTTTAGTCTATCTTCTAACAGTGGCGAATCTAGCACAACAAAGAAGGGTAGGCTCAATACACCAATTCCTAGGCCTAATTAGCAAATGTATTGCAGTTGGTGCATATAAAACACCTTGATATAATTTTGAAGCGGTAATGTTTAGCTAATAGGATTTTTGAAGGGTAGGCTTAAGCCTATTGAAGCCTCCCTAGTAGAATCGCCACTGTCTCCTAACTATTATAGATGATTAGTTTTTTACGCCTGTTGCGGCTAGCTGAGTACATATTACTTTCTAGCAATCGTGTACGCTTGTATTCAGTGGCTGCTCATTACACATGAATCGAAGCTCGCTCGTAGAGTAGATCAACTCATCGTTGGAGCACACTCGTACGCGGTAGAATGAAAACTAGCCAGTGGCGCACGTACACACATACACGATTTTGCCCCAGCTAGGAGAGGAGTAGGCGTGCATGGCATGGATATTTGCAATGGGCGGCTGTTTCTCGTAACAGATCATCTAATTAATTGTAGCTGACGTTAATGCAATGAGTCAAAGCTATCCAATATCCTTCTCTCTATAATATTGTTCAGTGAAGAGACGCTTACGTTGCAACAATATTACAGTCCAACCCTCTCAATATTCAATTCGGAGGCTTTAGCGGGAAACCGTTGGGAAGCTTGACTCCATCTTGTGAGAAGATTGATGGATGTTCACCTCTTTCAACAGTCAGATCAGTTATACTGGAAACTCACTTAGAATGGAGAGTTTTCGGTTAAGTCCATGTATATGGATCTTATTAACACTGACCATATTCCTAGATCGAAACATGTTTGAAAAGTCAAAAGTACCTTTAAAAGTTAAAGTGTTTATATGGTTTGTCCATAAACAACTCATTCTAACTAAGGACAATTTGGACGCAACTGGACAGGATCTAGAAGATGTAGCTTCTGTGATCAGAACAAATCCATCAAACACCTCTTTCTTGATTGCCCAATGACAAAAATACTATGGTAGTCTATCCACATAGCATTTAATATTACTCATCCGAATACATTTGTTTGAGACAGATTCGTGTAGGAGTATGTGCTTTATTATGGGCAGTGTGAAACTGCATGAATGATATGGTTTTTAACAGAACAACAAATTTTCACTTCTTGCAGGTTATTTTTTGGGCCACTGCATTGATCTGTATGTGGTCGCTACTCACTCCGACGGATGCCAGAGAGCGTTTAGTTACTGGGTCTATCCGGTGGGAGATGGTAGTACGAGCTATCTTCAACCAGTTTGGATGGTGGTCATGTAATAGGATCGAAACTACTCTACAGACGACTGCGCATGCACGATGTCTAGACGACGGCATCCTTGAACAGTGCAGATTTGTTAAACAATACTATCCAACGGACGTTGTTGTCCATCGTCCACAAATCATGCACAAGCTATCGTCTGTGTAGCACTACTCTAATAGGATAGGTGTTTAGTTTCCTATCTTCTATATGCCGGCTGGTTGTGGCTTTTCTCCGTTTATGCTCTTTGTGAGTTTTTTTACCTTTGAGACCTGAAGACTTTGTTGAACCATTTTATTTGTTTAATAATATGACCGTATGCATCGTTCTGATGCAGAGGCCGGGGGATAATCTTCTTTTCGAAAAAATGAGTCAAAGCTATGATAAAACAGCACTTGCCAAACACATAGGTTGTTTTGCCAAAACAGGGGAAAACTATGGTCTTTGACAACCGAAGTATTTATTGTGCACACATTAAAAACTGAGATTTTGAGTTACTACAGTACTTTTAAAAATTCCAACCTAGGCCTAAGGGTCTCTTTGATTCGAAGAATTTGTAAGACGTAGGAATAGAAAAACATAGAAATGGAGTGGCATGGCATCTTCAATACTATGGGGTTAGTGCAATCGATTGTGCACAAAAAATGTATGATTCTTCATTCTTCCCATGAGCTTGTAGTGAATGGTAATTTTCCTATGAAAACTTGCAAACCTATCAATCAAACAATATTTTAAATCCTATAAAATTCAAACAGGAAACCTTTGAATCAATACGCCCTAAAAATACATGTGACTTGTTATATTTGATTATGTATAATTATAACAATATTTATCGAATATATGTAGAATAATTGAAGGCAAAAATTTTTCATATGCATGGTTGAATGTTGTGGTAGGTTTTTTCCCATGCATGAGAGGTGGGATCCTATTCATAATGGTAGGTGAAGTGACTTGCTTTCATGTTGAGATAAAATAAGTTAGTAGGGATGACTCTCTTAGGTATATCCAAACTATTTGAAATAGATATATAGGATGTGCATCATATATATTCAGATCTACCACACTAATGTACCCCTCATCATCTCAGACCCTAGCAGATGTCATTGGCAATAATGAAAATATGAGATTGTTTTTGTTAGATATGATGTGATATATCATTGTTAAAGTCGTACTAAGCAACAAGGACTAGTTTCGAAGTGAGAACACTATAACCGCCTCACTGTACTCCTTGAGATAATCTAGACATTGACCTATCCATTAATGAACAACTATATTATGTCGTGTCTTTGGAGGTTCAGACCCCTTGATCAAGACGAAATGGGAGGGCCCATTCAAACCCTAGCTATCCGATCTATAAACTTTTACCTCGGTTCCTTTGGTCAATATAGTTTATGTTGTTGATTACCCCATGTAATTGATGCTTAGAAGTTTATTGGTGAAAAGTCCATATGTTTACATTGTTATTCCTATATTCATCTTCATTAATCACGATCCACGTAATGCATTGTGAGTAGTTCGTTGTGGTACCGAGGACATGTGATGTTAATCTTGTGAAGTTAAATCTAATTCAATGCTTTGATATTATGTTGTGATGATGTTATTTTCTAGTGGTGATGCGCGAGCGTTGAGTGCATATCACTTCACCTTCATGGGCCTAGAGAAGATCATTGTGTGATTAGTATGTTCATGGTAGGTGGTTGGGGTGGCATAAAGTACCATCCCCTGAATTTATGGACTACTGCATGAGGGGTTGATGGAACTCCAAAGTTCATGGCTATTGTTAGATGTTATCTTGATCGTTCTCTTGTATTTACGAATGCTTACAGAGACGACATAACTGTAAGTATGTTGTTGTTCCAAACAGTGAACAGTAACTCAATGAAACTTGATGTGAGCAACTTGATGAAACTCATGTGTGTCCTCGAAAGTGATTTGATCCCTATATGTAAAATCACTGGCTTGTCCTTGTCACAATTAAGGACTGGACCACTTGCTGCATCGTTTCACTTTTGTTACTATTTACTTTCCTGCAATTACTCACGTGATCGACAAACTATCAAACATTATTTGCAGCTTTTACAGTGATTTTTTACTAGTTTCCCATCAACCAATTCCTTTAGCTCCTTGTTGAGTTTGACGTTCTTGCTTATAGAAAAGGCTATGATAGATCCCCTGCACTTCTGGGTTCTCAGTCACCGCGGGCGTGCATGTGCCTTTCTCGGTTATTGGATGCGTTGGGTCAGGTTATGTCGGGTGGTTTCTCGGGTGGTGGGCAGTCGGTGGTTCCTGATACGTCTATAATTTATGAAGTATTCATGCCATGTTCACAACAATTTTATATGGTTTTGGTATGATTTTTTGTTGTTTGGTATGATTTATATGGTTAGGTCTAGATTGACTTTGTTGTTGTTTGGGTATGCCCGAGTGGGTTGTGCCCACCTCGGTGGCCTCCCGCACCCCCTCTTTACCCTAAATTCACAAATATTCCGAAAATCCTCGGGGTTAACCTAGATCAGAAGTTCCGCGGTCGCAAGGCTCTGTAGCCACCGAAAACCAATCTAGACCTCGTTCTGGCACCCTGCTGGAGGGGGGAATCATCTCCGGTGGCCATCTTCATCATCACAGCGGCCATCACAATGAGGAGGGAGTAGTACACCCTCGGGGCTGAGGGTTTGTACCAGTAGCTATGTGTTTAATCTCTCTCTCTCTCTCGTGTTCATGAGATGTCATGATCTTGATGTATCGTGGGCTTTGTTAATATAGTTGGATCATATGGTGTTTTACCCACTCTATCTTGTTGTGATGAATTGAGTTTTTCCCTTTGAGATTTCGTTGTTATCGAATTGAATACTTTTATGGATTTGAGAACACTTGATATATGTCTTGCAATTGTATACTCGTGGTGACAATGGGGTATCATATTGATTCACTTGATATATGTTTTGGCACTCGACTCGCGGATTCCTGAGGTGACATTGGGATAATCTATGCATAGGGGTTAATGCATGTTTTTGTCTTTGTTTCTCTGGTAGAAATCTTGGGGCACTCTTTGAAGTTATTTGTGTTGGATTGAATATTATGAATCTGAATTTGCTTTGGTGTTATTTTAGTACGAACTCTTGGATAGATCAATGTGAAAGAATAGCTTCGTGTTATTTTAGTATGAACTATATGATAGATTGATTGGAAAGAATAGCTTTGAGGTGGTTTCGTACCCTACAAACAATTATGTCTTATGTTCTCCGCTAGATATGAACTTTGGAGTGATTCTTCGTCACACGTTGAGGGATGGTTATATGATCCAATTATATCAGCACTGTTGAGAGATTGCACTAGTGAAAGTATGGACCCTAGGCCTCATTTTCAAGCATTGCAATACCGTTTTTGTGCCCGTTTACTATTTTCTACATTGTTGTTTTATTTATTCAGATTATAAAAATACATTTCTACCATCAATATTACACTTTTATCACCATCTCTTCACCGAACTAGTATTGGGTGTGGTGGGGACACAAGAGACTTTTTATTATTTGGTTTCAGGGTTGTTTGAGAGAGACCATCTTCATCCTATGCCTCCCACTGATTGATAAACCTTAGGTCATCCACTTGAGAGAAAATTGCTACTGTCCTACAAAACTCCGCGCTTGGAGGCCCAACACATGTCTACAAGAATAAAGTTGCGTAGTAGACATCAAGCTCTTTTTCTGGTGTCATTGCCGGGGAGGTGAGCGCTTGAAGGTATATCTTTAGATCTTGCAATCGAATCTTTTAGTTTCTTGTTTATCACTAGTTTGGTTTATAAAAGAAAACTATAAAAAAATGGAATTGAGGTTGCATCGTATTATTCATCTTTATAATGTATTCTGTGAAAATGATGGAAAGGAAAATTGTGCTCAATTGATAGAAGAAGAATTCAATAGAACGTTTGGTATAAATGATGAGCATGATTGCAATGTTGTTGGTATGAATTCTTTGAATATCCATGATGCTAATGATATGCAAAGCCATAAGCTTGGGTATGCTATGTTTGATGAAGATGATATTTTTAGTCCCCCAGGATTTGATGTGCAAATTTGTTATAATGATTGTATGCCTCCTATTTATGATGATTATAATGATGAAAGTGGATTCAGAGAGGTCATGACTTTATTTAATGATGAATCCACCATTTTGGATGAGGCTTCAATTGACTATGAGAACAAGGTTGCTATCTATGATGATTATGGTGATGACATGTATGCTAAATTGAATAATGATAACCATGAAACTTGTCATCATGATTTTAATTTTCAATCACATGGTAGCTATTTTGTTGAGTTTGCTCCCACCATTATTGATTATAATAAATTTGCTTACATGGAGAGTAATAAAATTCCTATGCTTGTGGATCATGAAGATAATGCTTTATGTGATAGTTATATTGTTGAATTCATTCATGATGCTACTAAAAATTATTACGAGGGTGGAACTTATGCTTGTAGGAATTGCAATAAATATCAAGTTTCCTCTCTATGTATTGAAAATCTTGAAGTTGCACTTGTTTTGCCTTCCTATGCTAGTTGATTCTTGTTCCCGTAAATTGTTTGCTCACAAAATCCATATGCATAGGAAGTGGGTTAGACTTAAATGTGTTTTCCATGTGATTCATGATGCTCTTGTTGTGTTTCAATTCTTATCTTTTATGTGAGCATCATTGAAATCATCATGCCTAGCTAAAAGGCATTAAAGAAAAGTGCTTGTTGGGAGACAACCCAACACTTTTACCTATTGTTTTTGTGTGTTCACATGATTATGCTACGGTAGTGATCATGTTTTATTGCTTTTGTTTCAATAAAGTGCCAAGTAAAGCCTTTGGGATGGTCTATGATGATAGTTGATTTGATCTTGCTGAAAAACAGAATCTTTTGCGCTCGGGAAAACAATTCTTATTTTTAATAGAAGCGTGATAAAATGCTGATTCTTTTTGCAGAAGATTAATAGACAAATTTCTCAGGTTTTCCTAATTGTTCAGAATTTTTGGAGTAGCATAAGTATGGCTGGAGTACAGATTACTACAGACTGTTCTGTTTTTGACAGATTCTATTTTCAATGCATAGTTTGCTTGTTTTCTAGTTTCTATGGCTTATATTGCTCAATATAAATTGTGGAAATGATATGCTACAGTAGGCATTGTGTGGAAAAATTATGAATCTTGTCTTTGACAGTACCAAAGTGAAATGGTTTGCTCTTTATCATACTAACCTATCTCACGAAGTTCCGTTAAGTTTTGTGTGATTGAGTTTTCAAGTTTTAGGTGAGATGTCGATATGAGGAGAATTAGGGGTGACAAGACCCTAAGATTGGGGATGCCCAAGGAACCCAAAGGTAATATTCAACGAAGATCCAAGCAACTAAGTTTGGGGATGCCCAAGGCACCCCAAGGTAATATTCAAGGAAGATCCAAGCAACTAAGTTTCGGGATGCCCCGGAAGGCATCCCCTCTTTCGTCTACAACATTATCGGTAACCTCACTTAGAGCTAAGTTTTCAATCTTGATATGAGAAGAATTAAGGAGACACAAAAGTTCAATCTTGGGGATGCCTACAGCATCCCAAGATAATATTTCAAGAAGTCTCAAGCATCTAAGCTTGGGGATGCCCCAGTAGGCATCCCACCTTTCTTCTTCAACAATTATCGGTTAGTATCAGTTGAGCCTAAGTTTTTTGCTTCTTCACATGATGTGTGCTATTCTTAGGATGTCATTTTATTTCCATTTTGCTTGTTGTTTTAATAAAACACTTAGATCTGAAAGTTTTTAAATAAAATAGAGTCCTCAAATAGTTGCCATGGAGGCTAGGTAAGCGGCATTCACATCCCGTCAATGAAGCTGTTTCCTATGGAATTGCTCTAGTGCTTCACTTATATATTTTTGAGCACGGTGTGCTTTAAAATTTTTGAAAAAATTCTCTCTTGCTTCACTTAAATTAATTTTATAGAAAGAAATATTATGCTCATGATCTTCATTTATATCTTTTTGGAGTAGCTTGTCATTTACTCTTGTGCTTCACTTATATCCTATGAGTAAATTGTTGAATAAATTGAATGTCATGAAGTTGAAATCATATCATGCCTAGTGGTAGCTTCACATTGGGTTTAGAAAGTAAATCTTTCGAGGCTTGGCAATCACAATATTGGTCATGCAAGCAATTCACGAATAATTAGTATAAGGAAGAGAACTTTCACATGCAAATACACTATCATGGGAATCTTTTGTGATTGCGAGCCCCCATCAAAATATTATATGCCAAAATTGTTGACGTTGGACAAGGAAGACAATGTAATGGTTTATGTTTGTTCATATTCACATAGAAGTTATATTGTCATAGATCCTTCAACATGTGGTGTTGCCCCCATCTTTGCTAGCCAAAAATTCCGCACCAAGTAGAGATACTACTTGTTCATATGATGTCGCTTGAAGCTACGTCGATATTTCCCCAAAGAGGAAGGGATGATGCATCATAGCGGCGGTAGGTATTTCCCTCAGATGTGAAATCAAGGTTACGGAACCAGTAGGAGAACCAAGCAACACAACGTAAACATCACCTACACACAAATAACAACTTCTCGCAACCCGACGTGTTAAAGGGGTTTGTCAATCCCTTCCGGGGTACGGCGCCTCAAGATAGGCAAACGGACATGAGGTAAATTTGTCGTAGATTGCTAGATCAAACGCCAAATAAAATAAATAAGGATAAATTGCAACAAGGTAGTTTTGTATTTTTGGTTTAGTAGATCTAAAAATAAAAGCAAAGGAAAAGTAGATCGCAAAGGCAAATACATGAGAAAGAGACCTGGGGGCCGTAGGTTTCACTAGTGGATTCTCTCGAGAAAAATAGCAAACGGTGGGTGAACAAATTACTGTTGGGCAATTGACAAAACTTCAAATACTCATGACGATATCCAGGCAATGATCATCACACAGGCTTCACGTCCAAGACTAGTAGAGCGACTCCTGCCTACATCTACTACTATTACTCCACACATCGACCGCTATCCAGCATGCATCTAGTGTATTAAGTTCATGGAGAAACGGAGTAATGCAATAAGAACGATGATATGATGTAGACAAGATCTATCTATGTAGAGATAGACCCCATCGTTTTATCCTTAGTAGCAACGATACATACGTGTCGGTTCCCCTTCTGTCACTGGGATCAAGCACCGTAAGATCGAACCCACTATAAAGCACCTCTTCCCATTGCAAGATAAATAGATCAAGTTGGCCAAACAAAACCCAAATATCGGAGAATAAATATGAGGCTATAAGCAATCATGCATAAAAGAGATCAAAGAAACTCAAATACTTTCATGGATAAAAAAAGATAGATCTGATCATAAACTCAAAGTTCATCGATCCCAACAAATACACCGCAAAAGAGTTACATCATATGGATCTCCAAGAGACCATTGTATTGAGAATCAAGAGAGAGAGAGGAAGCCATCTAGCTACTAACTATGGACCCGAAGGTCTACAAAGAACTACTCACGCATCATCGGAGAGGCACCAATGGAGGTGGTGAACCCCATCCGAGATGGTGTCTAGATTGGATCTGGTGGTTTGCTACCTCTTAAGCATGCGTTGGTTTTCCCTTGAAGAGGAAAGGGTGATGCAGCAAAGTAGTGTAAGTATTTCCCTCAGTTTTTGAGAACCAAGGTATCAATCCAGTAGGAGACTACATGCAAGTCACCTAGTACCTGCACAAACAAACAAGAACCTCGCAACCAACGTGATAAAGGGGTTGTCAATCCCTTCACACTCACTTACGAGTGTGAGATCTGATAGAGATAATAAGATAAATATTTTTGGTATTTTTGTGATATAGATTGGAAAATAAAGATTGCAAAATAAATAGTAAACTAGAATTGTAGATTGGAAACTTATATGATGTAAAGTAGACCCGGGGGCCATAGGTTTCACTAGTGGCTTCTCTCAAGATAGCAAGTATTAAGGTGGGTGAACAAATTACTGCCGAGCAATTGATAGAAAAGCGCATAGTTATGATGATATCTAAGGCAATGATCATGAATATAGGCATCGCGTCTGTGACAAGTAGACCAAAACGATTCTGCATCTACTACTATTACTCCACACATCAACCGCTATCCAGTGTGCATCTAGAGTATTAAGTTCATAAGAATGGAGTAATGCTTTAGGCAAGATGACATGATGTAGAGGGATAAACTCAAGCAATATGATATAAACCCCATCTTTTTATCCTCGATGGCAATAATACAATACGTGCCTTGATGCCCCTGCTGACACTGGGAAAGGACACTGCAAGATTGAACCCAAAGCTAAGCACTTCTCCCATTGCAAGAAAGATCAATCTAGTAGGCCAAACTAAACCGATAATTTGAAGAGACTTGCAAAGATATCAAATCATGCATATAAGAATTTAGAGAAGAATCAAATAATATTCATAGATAATCAAGTCATAAACCCACAATTCATCAGATCTTGGCAAACACACCGCAAAAATAGTTACATCGAATAGATCTCCAAGAAGATCGAGGAGAACTTTGTATTGAGATCCAAAGAGAGAGAAGAAGCCATCTAGCTAATAACTATGGACCCGAAGGTCTGTGGCAAACTACTCACACATCATCGGAGATGCTATGGTGTTGATGTAGAAGCCCTCCGTGATCGAATCCCCCTCCGGCGGGGCGCCAGAAAAGGCCCCAAGATGGGATCTCACGGGGATAGAAGGTTGCGGCGGTGGAAAAGGTGTTTCGTTGCTCTCCCCGAAGGTTTTAGGGTATAAGAGTATATATATAGGCGAAAGAAATAGGTCGGTGGAGCTGCGAGGGGCCCATGAGGGTGGGGGGCGCACCCACCCCCCTGGGGCACGCCCTCCTGCCTTGTGGCTCCCTCGTTGCTTCCTTGACATCCACTCCAAGTCTCCTGGATCACGTTTGTTCCAAAAAAGATCCTCGTGAAGGTTTCATTCCGTTTGATATTCCTTTTCTGCGAAACACTGAAATAGGCAAAAAAACAGCAATTTGCACTCGTCTTTCGGTTAATAGGTTAGTCCCAAAAATAATATTAAAAGGTATATTAAAGACTATTAAACATCCAAAATAGATAATATAATAGCATGGAACAATCAAAAATTATATATACATTGGAGACGTATCATGGTTTTGGACTCTGCGGCGGCTGGATGAATATTTCATCGACTGCCCTAGGGTTTTGGGAATATTGGGGTATTTATAGAGCAAAGAGGCGGTCTCGGGGGCACCTGAGGTGGGCACAACCCACCAGGGCGCGCCTGGGCTTGCTGGAGCGCCCTGGCGGTTTGTGCTCTCCTCAGAGCACCCCCCAGGCGCAGCCAGGGCCCATTATGTTCCTTCTAGTCCATAAAAAATCTCCTTAAAGTTTCGTGGCATTTGGACTCCGTTTATATTGATTTTCTATGATGTAAAAAACATGGAAAAAACAACAACTGGCACTTGGCACTATGTCAATAGGTTAGCACAAAAAAATGACTATAAAATGATTATAAAAAATCCAAGATTGTTAATATAAGAGCATGGAGCAATAAAAAATTATAGATACGTTGGAGACGTATCAGCATACAAAAAACCGTTAAACCCAAATCTTATCTTCAAGAGTCCATCATACCTACCTAAGGATTGAGCAAGATCCTTCAAGTAAGTTGTTATCGGTGCAATAAGGCAATAAAAATTGCTTCTAAAAGTGTTAGACCATTTAGTGTAAGAGAAAATTGTGAAGGAAATATTCCCTAGAGGCAATAATAAAGTTGTTATTATATTTCCTTATATCATGATAAATGTTTATTATTCATGCTAGAATTGTATTAACCAGAAAACTTAGTACATGTGTGAATACATAGACAAACAACATGCCCCTAGTATGCCTCTACTTGACTAGCTCGTTAATCAAAGATGGTTAAGTTTCCTAGCCATGGACATGTGTTGTCATTTGATGAACGAGATCACATCATTAGAGAATGATGTGATGGACAAGACCCATCCGTTAGCTTAGCATAATGATCTTTTAGTTTATTGCTATTGCTTTCTTCATGACATATACATGTTCCTCTGACTATGAGATTATGCAACTCCCGAATACTGGAGGAACACTATCAAACGTCACAACGTAACTGGGTGATTATAAAGATGCTCTACAGGTGTCTCCGATGGTGTTTGTTGAGTTGGCATAGATCGAGATTAGGATTTGTCACTCCGATTGTCGGAGAGGTATCTCTGGGCCCTCTCGGTAATGCACATCACTCTAAGCCTTGCAAGCGATGTGACTAATGAGTTAGTTGCGGGATGATGCATTATGGAACGAGTAAAGAGACTTGCTGGTAACGAGATTGAACTAGGTATGGTGATACCGACGGTCGTATCTCGGGCAAGTAACATACTGATGACAAAGGGAACAACATATGTTGTTGTGCGGTTTGACCGATAAAGATCTTTGTAGAATATGTAGGAGCCAATATGACCATCCAGGTTCCGCTATTGGTTATTGACCGAAGATGTGTCTCGGTCATGTCTACATAGTTCTCGAACCCGTAGGGTCCGCATGCTTAACGTTAGATGATGATTTGTATTATGAGTTATGTGATTTGATGACCGAAGTTTGTTTGAAGTCTCGGATGAGATCATGGACATGATGAGGAGTCTCGAAATGGTCGAGACATAAAGATCGATATATTGGACGATGTTATTCGGACATCGATGAGTTCCGGGGGTCACCGGATAAATATCGGAGTGTCGGGGGGTTATCAAAACCCGGGGGAACTAATGGGCCAGCATGGGCCTTGTGAGAGAGAGGAAAGGGCCCTAGGGCTGGCCACACGCCCCCTTGAGGAGTCTGAATTGGACTAGGAGGGGGCGGCGCCCGTCCCTTTCCTTCTCCCTCTCTCCCTCTCCTTCCTTCCTCCTCTCTTCCCTCATTGAAAACCTACTAGGAATAGGATTCCTATTCATAGTAGGAATCCTACGTGGGGCGCACCCCATGAGGGCCAGTCGGCCTCCCCCTTGCTAGTTTATATACGGGGGCAGGGGGCACCCTAGAACACACAAGTTGACAGTCGTCTTAGCCGTGTGCGGTGCCCCCCTCCACAGATTTCCACCTCGGTCATATCATTGTAGTGCTTAGGTGAAGCCCTGCATCAGTAACTTCATCATCACCGTCATCACGTCGTAGTGCTGATGAAACTCTCCCTTGGCATCAACTGGATCAAGAGTACGAGGGACGTCACCGAGCTAAACGTGTGCAGATCGCGGAGGTGCCGTGCGTTCGGTACTTGATCAGTTGGATCACGAAGACGTTCGACTACATCAACCGTGTTACTTAACGCTTCCGCTTTCGGTCTACGAGGGTACGTGGACACACCCTCCCCTCTCGTTGTTATGCATCTCCTAGATAGATCTCGCGTGATCGTAGGGATTTTTTTGAAATATTGTGTTCCCCAACAAATTGAGCGTTGTACGAACTTGTGATGGCAAAGAATAAAAGCGACAGACTGCATAATAAAGGTTGCTATCATAAGGGGAAATATAACGTGACGTTCTTTTGCACTAAGGGGTTGAGCATACAAATAAATAAGCGCATGGCAACCTCTGCTTCCTGATAACCCACAAGAACAGGGGGTCGCTGTTGGGGAACGTAGCAGAAATTCAAAATTTTCTACGCATCACCAAGATAAATCTATGGAGTAATCTAGCAACGAGGGAAGGAGAGTGCATCTACATACCCTTGTAGATCGCTAAGCGGAAGCGTTCAAGTGAACGGGGTTGATGGAGTCATACTCGTAGTGATCCAAATCACCGATGATCCTAGTGCCGAGCGGACAGCACCTCCACGTTCAACACACGTACAGCCCGGTGACGTCTCCTATGCCTTGATCCAGCAAGGGGAGAAGGAGAGGTGGGGAAGACTCCATCCAGCAGCAGCACGACGGCATGGTGGTGGTGGAGGAGCGCGGGACTCCAGTAGGGCTTCACCAAGCACTATGAGAGACGAGGAGGGAGAGAGGTAGGGCTGCGCCAACAGGGAGAGCAAATCACCTGTGTTGGGCATCCCCAAACCTCAAGTATATATAGGGGGAGGGGAGGGGCTGCACCCCCACCTAGGGTTCCCTCCCTAGGGGTGGCGGCAGCCCCCAGATCCCATCTGGGTGGCGGCCACAAGGGGGAGAGGGGGAGGCGCACCTGGGGTGGGCCTTAGGGCCCATCTACCCTAGGGTTTGCCCCCTTCCCCTCTTGGAGGCGTCTTGGGCCTTGGTGGGAGGCGCCCCGGCCAACCTAGGGGCTGGTCCCTTCCCACTATTGGCCCATGTAGGCCACCAGGGCTGGTGGCCCCACCTGGTGGACCCCCATACCCCTCCGGTGGTCCCGGTACACTACCGGTGATGCCCGGAACACTTCCGGTGGCCAAAACCATACTTCCTATATATTAATCTTTACCTCCAGACCATTCCGGAACTCCTCGTGACATCCGGGATCTCATCCGGGACTCCGAATAACATTCGGTAACCGCATACATACTTTCCCTATAACCCTAGCGTCATCAAACCTTAAGTGTGTAGACCCTATGGGTTCGGGAGTCATGCAGACATGGCCGAGACAACTCTCCGGTCAATAACCAACAGCGGGATCTGGATACCCATGTTGGCTCCCACATGTTCCACGATGATCTCATCGGATGAACCACGATGTCAAGGACTTAATCAATCCCGTATACGATTCCCTTTGTCTAGCGGTACGATACTTGCCCAAGATTTGATCGTCGGTATCCCGATACCTTGTTCAATCTCGTTACTGGCAAGTCTCTTTACTCGTTTCGTAACACATCATCCCGTGATCAACTCCTTGATCACATTGTGCACATTATGATGATGTCCTACCGAGTGGGCCCAGAGATACCTCTCCGTTTACACGGAGTGACAAATCCAAGTCTCGATTCGTGCCAACCCAACAGACACTTTCGGAGATACCTGTAGTGTACCTTTATAGCCACCCAGTTACTTTGTGACGTTTGGCACACCCAAAGCACTCCTACGGTATCCGGGAGTTGCACAATCTCATGGTCTAAGGAAATGATACTTGACATTAGAAAAGCTTTAGCAAACGAACTACACGATCTTTGTGCCAGGCTTAGGATTGGGTCTTGTCCATCACATCATTCTCCTAATGATGTGATCCCGTTATCAACGACATCCAATGTCCATGGTCAGGAAACCGTAACCATCTATTGATCAACGAGCTAGTCAACTAGAGGCTTACTAGGGACATGGTGTTGTCTATGTATCCACACATGTATCTGAGTTTCCTATCAATACAATTCTAGCATGGATAATAAACAATTATCATGAACAAGGAAATATAATAATAACCAATTTATTATTGCCTCTAGGGCATATTTCCAACAGTCTCCCTGTCGGTGTCAAAACCGGCGGATCTCGGGTAGGGGGTCCCGAACTATGTGTCTAGGACGGATGGTAACAGGAGGCAGGGAACACGATGTTTTACCCAGGTTCGGGCCCTCTTGATGGAGGTAAAACCCTACGTCCTGCTTGATTAATATTGATTATATGGGTAGTACAAGAGTAGATCTACCACGAGATCAAGGAGGCTAAACCCTAGAAGCTAGCCTATGGTATGATTGTTGTATATGGAGTTGATTGCCTACAGACTACAACCCTCTGGTTTATATAGACACCGGATAGGGTTAGGGTTACATAGAGTCGGTTACAATGGTAGGAGATCTTGAATATCCGCATCGCCAAACTTGCCTTCCACGCCAAGGAAAGTCCCATCCGGACACGGGACGAAGTCTTCAATCTTGTATCTTCATAGTCCTGGAGTCCGGCTGAAGGTATAGTCCGGCTACCCGAACACCCCCTAATCCAGGACTCCCTCAGTAGCCCCCGAACCAGGCTTCAATGACGACGAGTCCGGCGCGCAGATTGTTCGGCATTGCAAGGCGGGTTCTTCTCCAAATCTTGTGTACCTGTAGGAATAATGTCCGATTTTTGTAATGTAGTGCTCCTCGGCTTCCACGCCCAATAATGGCCATCTTCCACGTGTCAAACGAATGCGAAAAGCCGGGGCATTTTTACATCCACACCCCTAGCCGTATAAACGAGCCGCCTATTTAACGGGATGGGGATTTAGGTCCA
Organism: Triticum aestivum; assembly: GCF_018294505.1. NCBI lineage: Eukaryota > Viridiplantae > Streptophyta > Magnoliopsida > Poales > Poaceae > Triticum > Triticum aestivum. Next base: position 364,149,034 of record NC_057806.1, on the reverse strand, counting down.
AACCACATCTTCTCCTTTCCGCGAGTTATCATCAGAGCGCTTCCAGCAAAGGTCCATTCCAACATGACCAGCCGTCGCAGCTCCTCCCCTCGCCCCTCCGGTCCCAAACCCGGGGACTGGGAGAGTTGCACCATCCCGCATAGCGAGTTAGTGTCGCTTCAGGCCAAGGGATTTCTCCCTCAGGCATACATGGTCCCGGTCCGAGCCGGTCTCGCCACCTACAATGGCGGAAAACAAGCGGAGAGCACCCCCAATCCTTCTAAAGGAGAGCGGGTGTGCCTCGTCCCCTATCTAATAAGGGGACTGGGATTTCCAATTCATCCATTTCTCCGCGGGCTTCTGGAGTTCTACGGCCTCCAGCTGCACAATCTCACGCCCGCCTCCGTATTGCATATTGCGGGTTTCGTCGCCCTTTGCGAGCTATTTTTAGGCGTTGAGGCTCATTTCGCGCTGTGGAAGAGGTTATTCTGCCTGGTGCCCCGTTCTCAAGAGGGGTCTATATACCAAGTGGGCGGAGCCGAAGTATGGCGCATCGCCGGGACCGGATACCTATCCGGAACCCCAAAGAAGGCGTCCGAGGACTGGCCTTCGGAATGGTTTTATATAGATGACGTCCCGCTACCGGACCCTATCCGGGTCGGTCTCCCTGAGTTCAACAGTGCTCCATTGAAGAAACGCTTGAGCTGGCGTCCGCGGAGCTCTCAGAGAGAAAGCGACAGAGACGTCCTTTACCTGATGGGCCGGATAAGACTGTTGGCTCATTCCGGACTAACCATGATTGGAGTCATGGCCGCATGCATTATGCGGGGGGTGCAGCCGCTTCAATATAGAGGCCACCCCATGTGGGATTTCAACGGGGAGGATGACGCCACACGTTACGGTCGTAAGGGGCCGGCCTCAGCCGCCGCCTTAGTAAAGATCTTATCCTCTTTGTACAAGGGAGAAAAGGAGGAATTCCTCCGCGTCAACCCGCGGGCCGGATTCAGTATGTACGATCCTCCAAGTTGGGTAAGTGAACAATTGCGCTTGCCCGTTTGTTTTATACTCCCATGGTTAGATAGGTAGTCTAACGACTTCAATGCAGGAACTGCGACAGGAGGTAAAGGATATAAGCAGCCGCCCTCCACAGCCCGAGGACCCAGAACGGTCCCTCAATCCGGACTCCGAAGAGGATCCGGACATATCGGTGGAGCTTATCGACGGGGTGTTCCATCAGCTAAGCAAGGACAATACCTTGGTAGCCATTACGGCGGATTACCCAGGGTTAATCCCGGCCTCCCAGGTGACAAAAACCGGGGTCTTATTCCCTTGAAAGAGATTCCACCCTCACGTAGCCCGGTGTTTCTGACGACAGCCATGTTTTGCAGGGGAGATTTCCGAGGCAGGAGGCCGAACCTGCGGCGGCTAGCCAACGAGGGGCCGCAGGGCCCCGTGGGGCAAAAAGGAATGAAGTCCGGACTGAGATGCCGGCGCAAAGGTATAGTGCACCCTCTGTTTCCCTGGAGTTATTCTGTCAGGGCATATTAACGTTCGTGCTATCTTCAGAACGAAGAGACCTCGCCGGACTACATCCGGAGAGGTTGCCAATCGCGCCTCCACCAGCCAGGCTCCAATGTCTGGCCAGGAAGCCGAGGTGAGCACAAGGTGCGCACCGGACGCTCCTCCGACAGAGGATGCGGACAGGCTGCCTGCCACAAATTCCGAAGTGGAGAGTGCCATGAACCACAGGCGTCGCCGGACAATTCTGCGCGACGCTTGTTTCTCCCAAGAGGCTTTAGATGCCTTTAATTCGGGAGATGCGTACCTCCGTGCCGCTCAAAATGGTTTAGCCAGAGCCACGGAGCAGTATGTAAAAGACATACGGGTAAGAAAATTTTGGTTAAATATATATATATGCCAGTAGCCCCCGAGACTTGAAGCAGTTAGAGCAACTGATTTAAGGATCATTTAATATGCAGCTTCTTACAGAGAAGAATACCGTACTGTCCCAGGAGCTGGAAAAGTGCAAGGCCCAACTAGAGGCCGCACTAGCCGCAGCAGGGGAGCCCAAAGAGACCCCCTCAGGTAAGATACACTTCGAAAGATTAGTATTGTGCGGTGTGGGTGCAAATCTGACAAATCATATTGCAGATGGCGCCGGACTCGATCCGGACAAGCAACAACTCTTACGCCGGCTAAAGGCCGGTGAGAGTACGTTGACAAAGGTGAGGCGAGAGAAGAATGATCTTCAGGATGCCAACACCAAGCTGGACGTCGAACTTAAAGATGTTCGTGGCCAGCTGTCGGACTCCACGAAGGAGAATCAGCGGCTTCGACGCGGCATTTTTAGTAAGTGCTTGAACGAACTTTGAAAAAAGAGTTCGGCGAGGAAGTCGACTAACAGAGTAATGTCTGTAGGTATGCTCACAGGTCGTCCTGCAGAGGAGATGCCCGGTTCTACGGGTGACCTTCTTCCCGAACTCTTGCAACTGCACGAGCGAATTCGGCAGGCGATGCGGGATATTGCCCAAGCCTTATGGCCTGCCCACTCCGTGCCCGAGGACCTTGGAGAGCTTGCGGAGAAGCTGAAGGGAGCTCGGCGGCGCTTCCGGTTGTGGAAGATATCGGCCTGCCGACAAGGCGCTAGGGAGGCCTGGGCCATGGTGAAGACCCGTTTTACGAAGTCTGACCCAAACCACATGGCCGAGGTCGGACCAGTGGGGCCTGACGGGAAGGAGATCCCTGTAAGCTTAGTATACGGCCAAGTAGAGTTGGCCGCGAAGTATTCCCAGCAGGACTGTAAATTAGACAGCCTGTTAGATGGTATAGAAGAGGAATACAATCAGTCAGAATGACTGTGTAATTTTGAATTGACATGTGTAATGCCTTCTAGCCGGATTGTAGATCGTTTGTCGTTGCCGACCTTTTCGCTTCAACCTCGGGACCTGACGGTCCGGAGTGTGTCCGAATACCCTAGCGGTTATATAAGAACCGGGGTATGCGTGGAGACCAGGCGTAGGGGTCATCAGTGCTTTATCAGACAAGTGCCCAACTAGTTATGTTATATTACATGGTTAGTAAGAAACATCTTCCAGAGAGAATAGTTCCGTTAAGGGTTCCTTTCGCTGGGAGGCATGCCCTAAGGTGCATGTCCGGACTGCGTGAAGAGACGCAGAAAAAAAGGCATCTGGGGGCGCATAAAATGAGTAAAAAGATCATCTTTTATTTCACCGACCGAATATTCCCTTAAGAACGCTAGCTTTCGGCTTCACCCAGTCTGAGGTACACATCCGGCTGACCCGGCAGTAACAATCGCAGAGGTGCTCCCTTTACCGCCTAGCCGAACAATCGGGAACGTAGGGGTAAGCACAGGAGCCAGGCAACCCAGCTTGGCCAAAACTTAAGTCATATCGATGCATATAATGGTGAAGAAAAAAGGTACATGCGGAAGTTTGACGCATGTGTTGGGCGTGAAGCCCGTATAAATAAGCTTCTGTTAAAGAAGCCCCCAGGTTTAATGAGCGCGAGTGGCGCGTCACTAGATGAGCCTTTAAGGGCTATGAAAGAAAAAAAATGGGAAGGAGAGAAATGTAAGACAGAAAAATACAAAAAGGGATGGACAGAGGAAGGAGACGAACACAGAGTCCGGCGCTAGGCATAGAATCTTCGGAGACGGGTGGCGTTCCACGGGTTCGGCTCGAGTCGGTTGTTCGACGCATCTCGCAGGCGGTACGCCCCACCAGTCAGGACTTGGTCGATTATGAATGGACCTTCCCACTTGGGCTTGAGTTTGTCCTTTTTCTTATCCGGCAGGCGTAGAACTAGTTCGCCAACATTGTAATTTTTGGCCCGTACTTCTCTGCTTTGATATCTTCGGGCCTGCTGTTGATAAAATGCGGAACGGGCTTTTGCCACATCGCGCTCCTCCTCCAAGGCGTCCAAGTTGTCCTGCCGATCGAGCTCGGCTTCTCTTTCTTCGTACATGCGCACTCTAGGTGAGTCATGAATTATGTCGCAGGGCAGAACTGCTTCTGCGCCGTACACCATAAAAAATGGTGTGTACCCGGTGGTGCGATTTGGCGTGGTCCGCAGCCCCCATAGCACGGAGTCGAGCTCCTCTACCCAGTGCGTGTTAGATTCCTTGAGGGACCGCACCAGTCTGGGTTTGATGCCGCTCATGATAAGACCATTTGCACGTTCGACCTGGCCGTTGGTTTGTGGGTGATAGACGGAAGCATAATCGAGCTTGATGCCCATGTTTTTGCACCAGAGTTTTACCTCGTCGGCGGTAAAATTTGTACCGTTGTCGGTTATGATGCTGTGGGGGACGCCATAACGGTGTACAACCCCGGATATGAAGTCTATCACAGGTCCGGATTCGGCCGTTTTAACAGGCTTGGCTTCTATCCATTTGGTGAACTTATCCACCATGACCAGTAAGTATTTTTTCCTATGGGTTCCACCTTTAAGGGGTCCGACCATGTCAAGCCCCCAGACCGCAAAAGGCCAGGTGATGGGTATAGTTTGGAGTGCGGTGGGTGGCATATGGCTTTGGTTGGCAAAAAGTTGGCAACCAGCGCATCGTTGGACTAGGTCCTGAGCGTCTGCTCGGGCCGTCGGCCAGTAAAAGCCTGTACGGAAAGCCTTGCTAACGAGGGACCGAGCAGCGGCGTGGTGACCACCGAGTCCGGCATGAATTTCAGCCAGGAGGTTCCGCCCTTCCTCTTCGGAGATGCACCTTTGAAGGACTCCGGTAGTGCTTTTCTTATAAAGTTCTCCCTCATGGACTCTGTAGGCCTTAGATCGCCGCACTATGCAGCGGGCCTCGTTTTGGTCCTCCGGGAGTTCCTGCCTAGTAAGGTAGGCTAGGAATGGTTCTGTCCACGGGGCGATAACCGCCATTATTACGTGGGCTGAAGGTGTAATTTCGTTGGCAGAGCCTCCAATTGTGTCAGATTGTTCGGCGTCGAGTGGTGCGGCTGGGTTCGGGCTGTTATTTGCGGGTTCCCCCTCCCATGCTACGGATGGCTTGAACAATCTTTCCAAAAAGACGTTGGGGGGGGCTGCATCGCGTTTTGCTCCGATGCGTGCTAGGACGTCCGCCGCTTGATTGTTTTCTCGGGCTATATGGTGAAACTCCAGCCCTTCGAACCGAGCTGACATTTTTAGGACGGCGTCGCGGTAAGCTGCCATTTTTGGGTCCTTGGCGTCGAAGTCTCCATTTATTTGGGATATCGCGAGGTTTGAATCCCCGCGTACCTCTAGGCGCTGGATACCCATGGATACTGCTATCCGGAGGCCATGTAGGAGGGCCTCATATTCGGCTGCATTGTTGGAATCCGTGTACATGATTTGGAGCACATATTGGACTGTGTCTCCTGTGGGGGACGTCAGGACGACGCCGGCCCCCAGTCCGGCCAACATTTTGGAGCCGTCGAAATGCATAATCCAATTTGAATATGTGCCGTACTCTTTAGGGAGCTCGGCCTCCGTCCATTCTGCGACGAAGTCGGCCAAAACTTGCGATTTAATAGCTCGCCGTGGCTTATAGGTTATATCGAACGGGAGAAGCTCGATGGCCCATTTTGCAATCCGGCCCGTTGCATCGCGGTTGTTGATAATATCGTTTAGTGGCACTTCCGAGGCTACTGTTATGGAACACTCTTGAAAGTAGTGTCGTAGCTTCCGGGATGCCATGAATACCGCGTATGCAATCTTTTGATAATGCGGGTACCGTGATTTGCATGGAGTGAGGACAGTGGACACGTAGTAGACCGGCCTTTGAAGGGGGAATTTGTGTCCGTCCGTTTCCCGCTCGACAACGAGCACTGCGCTGACAACTTGGTGTGTTGCTGCAATGTACAATAACATTGGTTCGCCGGTGATTGGCGCGGCCAGGACTGGGTTTGTTGCCAATATGGCTTTTATTTCATCAAGTCCGGCCGTGGCGGCATCCGTCCACTCGAAGTGTTCGGTGCGCCGAAGGAGGCGATAAAGGGGTAGTGCCTTTTCTCCCAAGCGGGAGATGAAGCGGCTTAAAGCCGCCACGCACCCGGTTAATTTTTGTATTTGTTTAAGGTCCTTTGGGACATCCAATTGTGACAAAGCTCGGATCTTGGCTGGGTTTGCTTCAATTCCTCTACCGGATACAATGAAGCCCAAGAGCTTTCCGGCTGGAACGCCGAAGACGCATTTTTCTGGGTTGAGCTTGATGTCATATTGTCGGAGGTTATCGAATGTAAGCCTCAAGTCGTTTACTAGGGATTCGACATGTCTTGATTTGACGACCACATCATCCACATACGCCTCCACTGTTTTGCCGATCTGGTTTGCCAGACATGTCTGGATCATGCGCTGATATGTTGCGCCGGCGTTTTTCAGCCCGAAGGGCATTGTGTTGAAGCAGAATGGGCCGTATGGTGTGATGAATGCTGTTGCAGCTTGGTCTGATTCTGCCATCTTGATTTGATGGTAACCGGAGTATGCGTCGAGGAAACACAACAAATCGTGTCCTGCGGTGGCATCGATAATTTGATCGATGCGGGGGAGGGGGAAGGGATCCTTTGGGCAAGCCTTGTTAAGGTCTTTAAAATCGACACACAGGCGCCAGGATTTGTCCTTCTTTGGTACCATCACCAGGTTTGCTAGCCAGTCCGGATGTTTTATGTCTCTGATGAATCCGGCCTCCAATAGCTTGGCTAGCTCCTCTCCCATAGCCTGTCTCTTGGGTTCGGAAAAACGCCGAAGGGCTTGTTTGACAGGTTTAAATCCTTTTAGGATATTTAAGCTGTGTTCGGCCAGCCTGCGTGGGATCCCTGGCATGTCTGAAGGGTGCCAGGCGAAGATGTCCCAGTTCTCTCGTAGGAACTCTCGCAGTGCGGCGTCTGCATCAGGGTTCAGTCGTGCCCCGATTGAAGCTGTTTTATTGGGGTCCGTTGGATGGACCTGGAATTTGACTATTTCGTCGGCTGGCTTGAAGGATGTGGATTTGGATCTCTTATCGAGTATCACATCATCCCTGTTAACCGTGGAGCGCAGCGCAGTCAGTTCCTCGGCCGCTAAGGCTTCGGATAGCGCCTCAAGGGCTAATGCGGCCGTCTTGTTTTCGGTGCGGAGTGCTATGTCCGGATCACTAGCTAGAGTGATAATTCCATTCGGCCCGGGCATCTTAAGCTTCATGTACCCGTAATGGGGTATTGCTTGGAAGATTGTGAATGCTTCCCGCCCTAGTAAAGCGTGATATCCGCTCTTAAACGGGGCCACCTGAAACGTGACTTCTTCGGACCTGTAATTATCCGGCGTGCCGAACACCACATCTAGTGTGATTTTTCCCGTGCAGCGCGCTTCCCGACTGGGGATTATTCCTCTAAAGGTTGTGCTACTTCGCTCGATGCGGTTCCAGTCTATTTCCATTTTTTGAGGGGTTTCCTCATAAATGAGGTTCAGTCCGCTGCCTCCATCCATGAGCACCTTGGTGAGGCGAAAGCCGTCCACTATGGGACTGAGGACCAATGCGGCTGGTGCTCGGGCTGTTCGGAATCTAGGTTCATCACTTACGTTGAAGGTAATGGCAGTGTCGCTCCATGGATTTATTGTTGCAACTTGATAGACTTCGGCGAGGCTGCGGAGTGTTCTTTTTCGCACATTGTTTGATGCGAAAGTCTCGAAGACTGTGAGAACGGTACTGGTGTCCTTGGGCTGGCTTTTTGGTGTTTATCCCGGGTGTCCTGTGATGATGCACCCTCTTAGTTCGGACGGGATTACTATTCAAGGCCGGATTATCCCAAAAATTTATTTCGGTTTTCCAGGCGCTTTCCATCGCACAGTATTTTTGTACTATGGACGCCAAGTCAGCGAAGCGTGTGATATCACGACGACTTACGGCGTTAAGGATTCCCTTGTCCGTGAGATTGCGTCTTCCTCGCGGCAATCCTTTATCCTGTTCATAACCAGGAGGAATCTGGCCCAGTAATGATGTACTGTTTCCTCGGGCCTCTGCCTGATTTAGGAGAGATCGCTTATGATTGGGTGGGCGGGTGTCGTTGAATCTGAAACCTCACCCAATCCAAGATTCGGGAGCCGAAGAGTTTCCGAACTCTGAAGTTCGGATTCTTGGATGTTGTCCAGTGAATCTGGCCCGTTGCCTGATCCTAAGCTCAGGTCTTGAGTTATATCTCCCCCTCCACGGGTATCCGGCTTGGAGGGGTCGGGAATTCGGATGTAGCTAGTCCTTAAAATAGGTGAAGGGTCGCCGCACAGCGTCTCTACCATGACAACGTGGTGGGTGACTTGGGGAGAGTTAATTTCTCTTAGATCGGGTTTAAGCCCAACCTGGTTGTAATCCCTAGCGACCCCCAGGGCGGCGATGCGATCCAAGAGCTCGTTTACGGAAGAGAGCTCCATTGGATCTAGCTGCTCGACGAGCTCTGAGCTGACGTGTAGGTTGCTTTTGATGACCCGAGTGGTCACCATCGGCGCAACAGCCGAACAGGCGGTCATGAGGAAACCACCTAGCCGGAGGGTTTGGCCGACAGCCAAGGCTCCCTTAGCAACGGTGCCGTCTTTAAAGACGGGAGGAGGCATCCTTCCTAATTGTGATGGCACAGAGGAACTCTCAATGAAAGCACCAATGTCGGTGTCAAAACTGGCGGATCTCGGGTAGGGGGTCCCGAACTGTGCGTCTAGGCCGGATGGTAACAGGAGGCAGGGAACACGATGTTTTACCCAGGTTCGGGCCCTCTTGATGGAGGTAAAACCCTACGTCCTGCTTGATTAATATTGATGATATGGGTAGTACAAGAGTAGATCTACCACGAGATCAAGGAGGCTAAACCCTAGAAGCTAGCCTATGGTATGATTGTTGTATATGGAGTTGATTGCCTACAGACTACAACCCTCCGGTTTATATAGACACCGGATAGGGTTAGGGTTACATAGAGTCGGTTACAATGGTAGGAGATCTTGAATATCCGCATCGCAAAACTTGCCTTCCACGCCAAGGAAAGTCCCATCCGGACACGGGACGAAGTCTTCAATCTTGTATCTTCATAGTCCTGGAGTCTGGCTGAAGGTATAGTCCGGCTACCCGAACACCCCCTAGTCTAGGACTCCCTCACTCCCACTTGCACTAGAGTCAATAATCTAGTTCACATCGCCATGTGATTAACACTCACAGGTCACATCGCCATGTGACCAACATCCAAGAGTCTACTAGACTCAATGATCTAGTTCACATCACTATGTGATAAACACTCAAAGAGCTCTGGGTTTGATCATGTTATGCTTGTGAGAGAGGTTGTAGTCAACGGGTCTTGCCATATTCAGATCCCTATGTATTTCGCAGAACTTTATATCGTAGATGCTGCTGCCACGTTCCACTTGGAGCTATTCCAAATTGTTGCTCCATTATACGTATCCGGTATCTCTACTCAGAGCTATCCGGATAGGTGTTAAGCTTGCATCAACGTAACTCTTTACGTCGAACTCTTTATCACCTCCATATCCGAGAAACATTTCCTTATTCCTCTAAGGATAATTTTGACCGTTATCTGGTGATCTACTCCTAGATCACCTTTGTACCCTCTTGCCAAACATGTGGCAAGGCACACATCAGGTGCGGTACTTCAGCATGGCATACCGTATAGAGCCTATGACAAAAGCATAGGGGACTACCTTCGTCCTTCCTCTTTCTTCTGCCGTGGTCAAGCTTTGAGTCTTACTCAACTTCACGCCTTACAACTCAGGTAAGAACCCATTCTTTGACTGATCTATTTTGAACTCCTTCAAAAACATGTCAAGGTGTGTGTTCTTTGAAAGTATCATCGGGCGTCTTGATCTATCTCTATAGATCTTGATGCCCAATATGCAGCTTTATCCAGGTCTTCCTTTGAAAATCACTCTTCAAACAACCGTTTATGCTTTCCAGAAATTCTACATCATTTCGGATCAACTATATGTCATCCACATATACTTATCAGAAATGTTGTAGTGCTCCCACTCACTTTCTTGTAAATACAAGTTTCTAGCAAACATTGTATAAACCTAAAAGCTTTGATCACTCCATCAAAGCATATATTCCGATTCCAAGATGCTTGCTCTAGTCCATAGAAGGATCGCTGGAGCCAGCATACCTTTTAGCATCCTTAGGATTGACAAAACCTTTTATTGTATCACATACAACTTTTTCTTACGAAAACTGGTAAGAAAACTTGTTTTGACATCCATCTGTCAGATTTCATAATCAAAACACACAACTAATGCTAACATGATTCCGACGGACTTAAGCATCGCTACGGGTGAGAAATTCTCATCGTAGTCAACTCCTTGAACTTGTGAAAAGACTCTTTCCCACAAGTCGAGCTTCATAGACGGTAACATTACCGCCCACGTCCGTCTTCTTCTTAAAGATCCATTTATCTCAATGGCTTGCCGATCATCGGGCAAGTCCACCAAAGTCCATACTTTGTTCTGATGTATGGATCCTATCTCGGATTTCATGGCTTCTAACCATTTGTCGGAATACGGGCCCACCATCGCTTCTCCATAGATCGTAGGTTCATTGTTGTCTAACAACATGATATCTAAGACAGGATTACCGTACCACTTAGGAGTAGTACATGTCCTTGTCGACCTACGAGGTTCGATAGCAACTTGATCCGAAGCTTCATGATCACTATCGTTAACTTCCTATTCAACAGACGTAGGCGCCATAGAAAACATCTTTCTGCGTTGCGTCACTCTCTGGTTGAAGTAAAGGTTCGACAACCTCATCAAGTTCTATCTTCCTCCCACTCAATTCTTTCGAGAGAAACTCCTTCTCGAGAAAGGACCCGTTCTTAGCGACAAACAATTTGCCCTTGGATCTAAGATAGAAGGTATACCCTACTGTCACCTTTGGGTATCCTATGAAGATGTGTTTGTCCGCTCTGGGTTCGAGCTTCTCCGGCTGAAGCCTTAAGCATCGCAGCCCCAAACATTAAGAAACGACAACTTTGGTTTCTTGCCAAACCAATGTTCATACGACGCCGTCTCAACGGACTTAGATGGTGTCCTATCTAAAGTGAATGCAGTTATCTCTAACGCATAACCTCAAAATGAAACCGGTAGATTGATAAGAGACATCATAGATCGCACCATATCTCATAAGGTTCGATTATGACGTCCAGACACACCATAACCCAGTGGTGTTCCAGGTGGCTTCAACTGTGAAACAATTCCACAATGTCTTAAGTGTTTGCCAAACTCATAACTCAGATATTCTCATTGATCAGATCGTAGGAATTTGGTCTTCTTATTATGATGATTCTTAACTTCACTCTGAAATCGCTTGAACTTTTCAAATGTTTCAGACTTGTGCTTCATTAAGTAAATATACCTATATCTACTCAAATCGTCAGTGAAGATGAGAAAATAGCGATATCCACCGCACGCTTCAATTCTCATTGGATCACACGCATCAGCATGTATGATTTCCAACAAGTCACTTGCCCGTTTCATTGTACCTGAAAGCGGGGTCTTAGTCATCCTGCCCATGAGGCATGGCTCGCATGTGTCAAGCGATTCGAAATCAAGTGACTCCAAACATCCATCGACATGGAGTTTCTTCATGCATCTTACGCCAATATGACCTAAGCGGCAGTGCCACGAGAAAGTGGTACTATCATTATTAACTCTACATCTTTTGGCGTGAACATGTGTATTACCACGACCGAGATTCAATGAACCATTCACATAGGGTGCATGACCATGAAAGGTATCATTCATGTAAACAGAATAACCATTATTCTCTCACTTAAATGAATGACCGTATTGCAATGAACATGATCTAATCATATTCATGCTCAACGTAGACACCTGATAACATTTATCTAGGTTCAATACTAATCCCGAAGGCAGATGGAGCGTGCGATGATGATCTCATCAACTTTGGAAACACTTCCAACACACATCGTCACCTCGCCCTTAGCCAGTCTCCGTTTAGTCCGTAGCTTTTGCTTCAAGTTACCAGTAATAGCAACTGAACCGGTATCCAATACCCAGGTGCTACCAGGAGTACTAGCGAGGTACACATTGATAACACGTATATACTTTGTTGAAGTTGCCAGCCTTCTTATCTACCATGCATTTGGGGTAATTCCGCTACCAGTGACCGTTCCCCTTACAATAGAAGCACTTAGTCTCGGGTTTGGGTTTCAACATTGGGTTCCCTCACTGGAGCGGCAATTGATTCGCCATCCATGAAGTTTCCCTTCTAGCCCTTGCCCTTCTTGAAACCAGTGGTCTTGTTAAACCATCAACACTTGATGCTCCTTCTTGATTTCTACCTTTTGCGGTCTTAAGCACCGCGAACAGCTCCGGGATCAACTCCATCCCTTGCATGTCATAGTTCATCACGAAGATCTAGTAGCTTAGTGATAGTGGCTAGAGAAATCTATCAATCACTATCTTATCTGAAAGTTTAACTCCCACTTGATTTAAGTGATTGTAGCACCCAGACATTCTGAGCACATGCTCACTAGCTGAGCTATTCTCCTCCATCTTGTTGGCAAAAGAACTTGTCAGAGGTCTCACACCTCTCAACACGGGCATGAGCCTGAAATCCCAATTTCAGCTCTTGGAACATCTCATATGTTCTATGGCATTTAAAACGTCATTGGAATCCCGATTCTAAGCCGTAAAGTATGGTGCACTAAACTATCAAGTAGTCATCAGGACGTGTCTGTCAGGTGTTCACAACATCCACAGACGACGTTGTAGGGGTTTGCACATCGAGCGGTGCATCAAAGACGTAAGCCTTCTGTGTAGCAGTGAGGACACTCCTCGGACTATGGACCCAGTCCGCATCATTGCTTACAATATCTTTCAACTTAATCTTTCTCTAGGAACGTATTGAAACAGGGAGCTACAACATGAGCTATTCATCTACAACATATTTGCAAAGACAATTTAGACTATGTTCATGATAATTGAGTTCATCTAATGAACTCCCACTCAGATAGACATCCCTCTAGTCATCTAAGTGAAACATGATCCGAGTCAACTAGGCCGTGTCCGATCATCACGTGAGACGGACTAGTCAACATCGGTGAACATCTTCATGTTGATCGTATCTTCTATACAACTCATGCTCGACCTTTCGGTCTTCCGTGTTCCGAGGCCATGTCTGTACATGCTAGGCTCGTCAAGTCAACCTAAGTGTTTTGCTGTGTAAATCTGGCTTACACCCGTTGTATTCGAACGTTAGAATCTATCACACCCGATCATCATGTGGTGCTTCGAAACAACGAACCTTCGCAACGGTGCACAGTTAGGGGGAACACCTTTCTTGAAATTTTAGTGAGGGATCATCTTATTTAAGCTACCGTCGTTCTAAGCAAATAAGATGTAAAACATGATAAACATCACATGCAATCAAATAGTGACATGATATGGCCAATATCATTTTGCTCCTTTTGATCTCCATCTTCGGGGCTCCATGATCATCGTTGTCACCGGCATGACACCATGATCTCCATCATCGTGTCTTCTTGAAGTTGTCTCATCATCTATTACTTCTACTACTATGGCTAACGCTTTAGCAATAAAGTAAAGTAATTACATGACGTTTATGTTGACACGCAGGTCATAAATAAATTAAGACAACTCCTATGGCTCCTGCCGGTTGTCATACTCATCGACATGCAAGTCGTGATTCCTATTACAAGAACATGATCAATCTCATACATCACATATATCATTCATCACATCCTTTTGGCCATATCACATCACAAGGCATATGCTGCAAAAACAAGTTAGACGTCCTCTAATTGTTGTTGCAAGTTTTTTACGTGGCTGCTATAGGTTTCTAGCAAGAACGTTTCTTACCTACGCGAAAACCACAACGTGACATGCCAATTTCTATTTACGCTTCATAAGGACCATTTTCATCGAATCCGATCCGACTAAAGTGGGAGAGATAGAAACCCTCTAGCCACCTTATGCAACTAGTGCATGTCAGTCGGTGGAACCAGTCTCACGTAAGAGTACGTGTAAGGTCGGTCCGGGCCGCTTCATCCCACGATGCCGCCGAATCAATATAAGACTAGTAACGGCAAGTAAATTGACAAAATCGACGCCCACAACTGCTTTGTGTTCTACTCGTGCATAGAAACTACGCATAGACCTAGCTCATGATGCCACTGTTGGGGAACGTAGCAGAAATTCAAAATTTTCTACGCATCACCAAGATCAATCTATGGAGTAATCTAGCAACGAGGGAAGGAGAGTGCATCTACATACTCTTGTAGATCGCTAAGCGGAAGCGTTCAAGTGAACGGGGTTGATGGAGTCGTACTCGTCGTGATCCAAATCACCGATGATCCTAGTGCTGAACGGACGACACCTCCGCGTTCAACACACGTACAGCCTGGTGACGTCTCCTACGCCTTGATCCAGCAAGGGGAGAAGGAGAGGTTGGGAAGACTCCATCCAGCAGCAGCACGACAGCGTGGTGGTGGTGGAGGAGCGCGGGACTCCAGCAGGGCTTCGCCAAGCACTACGAGAGACGAGGAGGGAGAGAGGTAGGGCTGCGCCAACAGGGAGAGCAAATCACCTGTGTTGGGCAGGCCCAAACCTCAAGTATATATAGGGGGAGGGGAGGGGCTGCGCCCCCACCTAGGGTTCCCTCCCTAGGGGTGGCGGCAGCCCCTAGATGCCATCTGGGTGGCGGCCACAAGGGGGAGAGGGGGAGGCGCACCTGGGGTGGGCCTTAGGGCCCATCTGCCCTAGGGTTTGCCCCCTTCCCCTCTTGGAGGCGCCTTGGGCCTTGGTGGGAGGCGCCCCAACCCACCTAGGGGCTGGTCCCTTCCCACTATTGGCCCATGTAGGCCTCTGGGGCTGGTGGCCCCACCTGGTGGACCCCCGGACCCCTCCGGTGGTCCCGGTACACTACCGGTGATGCCCGGAACACTTCCGGTGGCTAAAACCATACTTCCTATATATTAATCTTTACCTCCGGACCATTCCGGAACTCTTCGTGACGTCCGGGATCTCATCCGGGACTCCGAAAAACATTCGGTAACCGCATACATACTTTCCCTATAACCCTAGCGTCATCGAACCTTAAGTGTGTAGACCCTACGGGTTCGGGAGTCATGCAGACATGGCTGAGACAACTCTCCGGTCAATAACCAACAGCGGGATCTGGATACCCATGTTGGCTCCCACATGTTCCACGATGATCTCATCGGATGAACCACGATGTCAAGGACTTAATCAATCCCGTATATGATTCCCTTTGTCTAGCGGTACGATACTTGCCCGAGATTCGATCGTCGGTATCCCGATACCTTGTTCAATCTCGTTACTGGCAAGTCTCTTTACTCATTCCGTAACACATCATCCCGTGATCAACTCCTTGATCACATTGTGCGCATTATGATGATATCCTACCGAGTGGGCCCAGAGATACCTCTCCGTTTACACGGAGTGACAAATCCCAGTCTCGATTCGTGCCAACCCAACAGACACTTTCGGAGATACCTGTAGTGTACCTTTATAGCCACCCGTTTACGTTGTGACGTTTGGCACACCCAAAGCACTCCTACGGTATCCGGGAGTTGCACAATCTCATGGTCTAAGGAAATGATACTTGATTTTAGAAAAGCTTTAGCAAACAAACTACACGATCTTTGTGCTAGGCTTAGGATTGGGTCTTGTCCATCACATCATTCTCCTAATGATGTGATCCCGTTATCAACAACATCCAATGTCCATGGTCAGGAAACCATAACCATCTATTGATCAACGAGCTGGTCAACTAAGGCTTACTAGGGACATGGTGTTGTCTATGTATCCACACATGTATCTGAGTTTCCTATCAATACAATTCTAGCATGGATAATAAACGATTATCATGAACAAGGAAATATAATAATAACCAATTTATTATTGCCTCTAGGGCATATTTCCAACAGTCGCAACAATTTTCGAGGGTAGAGTATTCAACCCAAATTTATTGATTCGACACAAGGGGAGCTAAAGAATATTCTCAAGTATTATCAGCTGAGTTGTCAATTCAACCACACCTGGAAACTTAATATCCGCAGCAAAGTATTTAGTAGCAAAGTAATATGATAGTAGTGGTAACGGTGGCAAAAGTAACGGTAGCAGTTTTGGTTTTACTAGGAAAAATGCCCGTACGTTGCAACGGAAAAAAATAACACAAGCTCCTAGCCCAATAGTAACCATAGCTCAAGATCTGAACTATACCCTATACATTCGTCCATCATACTACATCTCGCAATTGACATCAAATGTCATGGACTTGTTCCACCGAGTGTCATGGACTTTTTCCACTAAGGTAGGATGGGTCCCTCACATGTCCCTGCATGACCACTTAGTGTCTAATCGCCGCCAAATGGGCGCCAATTTGTCGCACCACACATGCACACAACTCGAGGCCATGGGATCTAGGGTCGAATTTTTTCTCCATGACTTTGATTTCTCCTCCCCTCGATTTGCCAACAAATCCGAAGCTCAAATCAGTCTTGCACCCTATTTGAGCCTTCTTGAGGCACCAACCGATTGAAAGGAAGCCCAACGACTCATATCTTCATAGTCCGAAAGAGGTTTCATGGTTTGGACTTCAGAATTGAGATGGCTCATATTGAAACTCGCATTGAGCACCGTGACAAAGAAAAAAAGAAGAAACAACACAAAACCAAATGAAGCATGTAGTTAGTTCTGTGGACTTATAAAAACTGATTTAAGTACAATACAACATGAATCACATACTTGCGCCCTGGTTAACATATTTGCTACCACAAATGATTTACATTGTAACACTAAGATACAAACAACAATAGATGTCCCAGCCTTTTCTTAAAAATGAAATTCTTTGCATCGAACAATACAAAGGCATCATTAAGTTCTCAAGTAACACTAACTTTACTGTACACCCTTTTTTCTATTCCAATTCTGATAATATGACTACGTACAATTTGAGGTTGATTCACACGTACATGAAACCTACGCTTGGTCCTCTAATTCGTTTGATAAAGTTAGAATGCTTTTTGAATGCATAAAATCTGTTGGGACCGCTTTCTTATCAGCAGATTGTTAGCTGGAGTTGAAGCATATAAAAAACGTAAGTACATATATGTTCAGTAAGCGGAGGTGAATACCTAACATATTTATGGGCATCCAAGGCTTTATGTTTGTTCATCAAGAAGATATGCATGGACAGATATCTTGATGAAAGGAAGCAGTGGCAATAGCAGAAGGATTGCTGAAAAGAAACATTATTGATTCAATATTCAGTCAAAGCTTTTTATCACCAAACAGGGACAACCAAAGTGCTAGTCTGGTACTAACTTTCATCCACCCCACCGCATGAATAACTCCAACATTGCACGACGACGAACGGTGAGAGTGCGCAGTCAAGAAAAAAGCAGGCAAAACAACAAGCATGTGTCCGACTGAAAATGCAACTTTAACTATCCGACTGAAACCACAAACAGTTAACCCAGCAGTCACTCGCTGTTGCAAGACAATTCAACTTTAACTATCTGACTAAAACCACAAGCTACAGGCCTGAAGAAGAGATGGCACAGATCTTCAACTTAACTAACTGGCCACTTCTATTGCTGGAAAAACATCTCTTTCCGTAGCACAGTACCATCAGGTGACACCAGCTGTCAGCCACCAGCTTTGTTCGGTCAAAATTAGATCCCAGATGAACCCCCAAATCAAAGCAGGGCAGCACCGCACTAGCAGATTACAGCCTGATCATAGAACATGAAGCAAAACATAATTGTGGAAGACTGAAGATTATGTGGGCTTGTTGATTCCAGCCTGGAGATTTGAATCCCCGAAAATAGGGCAGTATTAAGATGTAGATTTCTAGAGTTGTTACATTGTTGTTTGTGTACCTGTGCAAAATAAAATTTAAGTACAATTAAATCCTATTAACCTAATGCAATAATTCAAAATAATCAACCGAATTGCATTTAATGAGCATGAGAACTTATTCTTGGAATATGTCAGAAAGGAGATCAGACACCATCAACAATAGGTTAATTAGAAAATAAATGACATGTCAATTGGCATAGAAAATCTTCAAGTGATATTTGACATGAAATTTTTACTATTACAAATGGCAACTAAATTACACCAGAGAAGGAAAACATCAAGAAGCTAGAGAGAAAATGGACCTGAAAGAACCACCTGAACATACAATTGCACCAACAGGAAAGAAATCCATCTCCATCGATCAAAGTTGTTTTCACTCTGTCGAGATACGACGAGCGGGCTATCCATACGTAGTGGAGTATACATACGACATAATCTGATGTCATCGGTTCATCAATTGATTGAAAAGAAAAGGTTCAGACCAAGCATGCATGAGCACATCCCAGGAGGTCCTAGCATTGACTTCCTACACCTATAACAGATTTTAGTACCATGGAGTAGTATTTTCCATATGTGATCATCCTCCCCTACTGATCCGGTCACATGATGTTTAACAAGCCAATGCAAGTTTTAACTGTCGGGCTGAAACCACACACTATAGGCCTAAAGAACAAAAGGCAAAAAATCCTCAAATTAGCTGACCGGCCACTTGTACTGGAATAACATATCTCTCCGTAGCGCATTATAGCATCATGTTAAACCAATCGTCAGCAAACAAACCAACTTTGGCCAATCAAAAATAGATCCCATAGGAATTCCCAAATCAAAGCAGGGTAACACTGCACCATCAGATTACAACATGATCAGAGATGCCAGCCCAAGGGCAAAGAGAGGAGGCATACCTTGGTGGTCGTTGTCGGATCCGCGTGAACAGCCTAGCCTACCTGCAGCTCATCCAGAGAATATCATAGATTTTGCTGCAAGAGCCCGACTCGCCACATCAATGACCAGCAGTCCACCTGCAAGAGGGCACAGGTGGAGGCCATGACGGCCGTCGTCAACGATGTCGCCTACCTCGCCGGCTCCCAGCTCGCCACTGCCAAGGCCAACCGCAACATCAAACTCCCAACAACGCTAACTTTTCCAAATGAAGGAAGCAAAGATTATTTAACAACAATAATTTGTGTTCTCAAATTTAACATCCTTCAGAGCAGCAGGGTCTCTAGCTCTCTGCCAATCTAAAGTTTCAAACGGTCCAATGCCAAAAATTCACAAAGTCACCACAAGCTTATCTTCTACTGTTTCGATTCAAAAGAACTCCTAAGAATTTCAGGTATCATTGACCCGAGCATGGAAGACAAAGGTTGGAAATGTCATGGTGATGTCACTCCTAATCGATGGCAGAATTAGTTTGAGAAACATATGCAGAATAGAGGTACCGGGAGAATGTTATAAACTGGCCACGTCTAGGATTCTGATCTAAAAAATAGAACACATAATGTTTCTGGCTTGATTTGAACTGATGCATGAACTGAAAACATTTGATGTGCTTAACATTTAAAGGACTGATGTGCTTGATGGCGATTTGAACTACATGTTTTCTTATCTTATCCATCACCGTAACCACATACAAAAATAGTACGTATAAAATCACCATTTTGATGTAAAAAGCATCTAAATAGATGATTGGCAATAGTACTGCACATAGCTAAATGATTTGAACTGAGTTGACCTCTTGTAGAAGGCTGAAGGTCATGCTACCTCATTGATTCCACCATGTAGAACTAAATTTGCGTTGTTGGTGTGGTTGGGCATTTCATCAAACACCTGGAAAGATATAGTTTAATTAGTACCAGTACATAGTGATTCTGATGCTTACCAACGCCAACACTAGGAGATGAGTGGGCAGCATGTATCTTGCCAGATCAAAATTATTGCACCTTGATCTGCCATTCTGTGTCTGTAGGTGGTGTTAGACAGTGCGAACGACGGCGCCATGTGAGATTGCATCCAGTGTGCTCAAAGGGGGCGCGTGGTGATGGAGGCCGACGGCTGCGGCTGCGGCAAAGAGTATCAGAGGGTGTCGGCGTCGAGGGCGCACACGAGTGGAGCAGGACGATGGACTGGCGACCTTGGCATCGGCCATGGGGTCGATCCGGCCAACTCGATCCAAAGCAGAGAAGCACGATACGGGTGTAGGAGGTTGGATATTGAGGAGGCTGCGGGTTGGGAGGGGAAGGAGAACAGGAGGTCGGCGGATGGCTGGAGAAGAAGATCAGCGTCGGCGGCGGTCGCGGCTGGAGAGGAAGCGGTCGGAGAGGACGTTGTGCGTTTATTATAGCCAGCTAACGAAAGGATCGCGGGTTGAATACTAAAGAGTGCAGGATTACTTTAGTAAGAGCGAAACGTTTTCTCATATATCCACTTAAAAAAGGGAGTGCAGGTTGAATAACAAAAATAGAAGGGACATTTTTGCAAAAATGTTACGACGGTGAACCCGGAGACTCAATCCGTGCTTTATTATTAGGGAGAGATAGTGATTGTAACAGTAGCAACAGAAAAGTAAATAAGCGAAGATCAATATGTGAAAAGTTCATAGGCATTGGATCAGTGATGGATAATTATGTCGGATGCGATTCCTCATGCAATAGTTATAATATAGGGTGACACAAAACTAGCTCCAGTTCATCAATGTAATGTAGGCATGTATTCCGAATATAGTCATACATGCTTATGGAAAAGAACTTGCATGACATCTTTTGTCCTACCTTCCCATGGCGGCGGGGTCCTATTGGAAACTAAGGGATATTAAGGCCTCCTTTTAACAGAGTACCGGACCAAAGCATTAACACATAGAGAATACATGAACTCCTCAAACTACGGTCATCACCGGGAGTGGTCCCGACTATTGTCACTTTGGGGTTGCCGGATCATAACACACAGTAGGTGACTACAGACTTGCATGATAGGATCAAGAACTCTCATATATTGATGAAAACATAATTGGTTCAGATCTGAAATCATGGCACTCGGGCCCTAGTGACAAGCATTAAGCATAGCAAAGTCATAGCAACATCAATCTCAGAACATAGTGGATACTAGGGATCAAACCCTAACAAAACTAACTCAATTACATGATAAATCTCATCCAACCCATCACCATCCAGCAAGCCTACGATGGAATTACTCACGCACGGCGGTGAGCATCATGAAATTGGTGATGGAAGAAGGTTGACGATGACGATGGCGATGGATTCCCCTCTCCGGAGCCCTGAACGGACTCTAGATCAGCCCTCCCGAGAGACATTAGGGCTTGGCGGCGGCTCTGTATCGTAAAACACGATGAATCCTTCTCTCTTATTTTTTTCTCCCCGAACGTGAATATATGGAGTTGGAGTTGAGGTCGGTGGAGCACCGGGGGGCCCACGAGGTAGGGGGGCGTGCCCAGGGGGTAGGCGCGCCCCCATCCTCATGGAAAGGGTGTGGGCCCCCTGGCCTTGAATCTTTCGCCAGTATTTTTTATATATTCCAAAAATAATCTCCATTGATTTTCAGGTCATTCCAAGAACTTTTATTTCTGCACAAAACAACACCATGGCAATTCTGCTGAAAACAGCGTTAGTCCGGGTTAGTTCCATTCAAATCATGCAAGTTAGAGTCCAAAACAAGGGCAAAAGTGTTTGGAAAAGTAGATACGATGGAGACGTATCAACTCCCCCAAGCTTAAACATTTGCTTGTCCTCAAGCAATTCAGTTGACAAACTGAAAGTGATAAAGAAAAACTTTTACAAACTCTGTTTGCTCTTGCTGTTGCAAATATGTAAAGCCAGCATTCAAGTTTTCAGCAAAGATTATGAACTAACCATATTCACAATAATATTTAGGTCTCATGTTTACTCATATCAATGGCATAATCAACTAGCAAGCAATAATAATAAATTTCGGATGACAGCACTTTCTCAAAACAATCATAATATGATATAATAGGATGGTATCTCGCTAGCCCTTTTCGAGACCGCAAAACATAAATGCAGAGCACCCCTGAAGATCAAGGGTTGACTGGAAATTGTAATTCATGGTAAAAGAGATCCAGTCAAGTCATACTCAATGTAAACTAACAATAATACATGCAAATGACAACGGTGCTCTCCAACTGGTGCTTTTTAATAAGAGGATGATGACTCAACATAAAAGTAAATGGATAAGTGATACGTCTCCAACGAATCTATAATTTTTGATTGTTCCATGCTATTATATATTCTGTTTTGGATGTTTAATGGGCTTTATTATACACTTTTATATTAGTTTTGGGACTAACCTATTAATCCAAGGCCCAGTGCAAATTGCTGTTTTTTGCCTATTTCAGTGTTTCGCAGAAAAGGAATATCAAACGGAGTCCAAACATAATGAAACCTTCGGGGGCGTGATTTTTGGAACAAACATGATCCAGAGGACTTGGAGTGGACGTCAAGAAACAACCGAGGAGGCCACGAGGCAGGGAGGCGTGCCTACCCCCTGGGCGCGCCCTCCCCCCTCGTGGCTCTCCCGACTGACTTCCTTCGCCTATATATACTCATATACCCTAAAAACATCCAGGAGCACCACGAAACCCTATTTCCACCGCCGCAACCTTCTGTACCCAAGAGATCCCATCTTGGGGCCTTTTCCGGAGCTTCACCGGAGGGGGCATCGACCACAGAGGGCCTCTACATCAACTCGGCCCCTCCGATGATGTGTGAGTAGTTTACCTCAGACCTTCGGGTCCATAGTTATTAGCTAGATGGCTTCTTCTCTCTCTTTGGATCTTAATACAATGTTCTCCTCGATCTTCTTGGAGATCTATTTGATGTAACTCTTTATGCGGTGTGTTTGTCGAGATCCGATGAATTGTGGGTTTATGATCAAGTCTATCTATGAACAATATTTGATTCTTCTCTGAAATCTTTTATGTATGATTGGTTATCTTTGCAAGTCTCTTCGAATTATCAGTTTGGTTTGGCCTACTAGATTGATCTTTCTTGCAATGGGAGAAGTGCTTAGCTTTGGGTTCAATTTTGTAGTGCTCGATCCCAGTGACAGAAAGGGAAACGACACGTATTGTATTGTTGCCATCGAGGATAAAAAGATGGGGTTTATATCATATTGCTTGAGTTTATCCCTCTACATCATGTCATCTTACCTAATGTGTTACTCTATTCTTATGAACTTAATACTCTAGATGCATGCTGGATAGCGGTCGATTGATGTCTACTACACAACCTTATTCTTGTAGACGTTGTTGGGCCTCCAAGTGTAGAGGTTTGTAGGACAGTAGCAAATTTCCCTCAAGTGGATGACCTAAGGTTTATCAATCCATAGGAGGCGTAGGATGAAGATGGTCTCTCTCAAGCAACCCTGCAACCAAATAACAAAGAGTCTCTTGTGTCCCCAACACACCCAATACAATGGTAAATTGTATAGGTGCACTAGTTTGGCGAAGAGATGGTGATACAAGTGGTATATGGATGGTAGATAAAGGTTTTTGTAATCTGAAAATATAAAAACAGCAAGGTAAAAGTGAGCACAAACGGTATTGCAATGCTAGGAAATAAGGCGTAGGGTTCATACTTTCACTAGTGCAAGTTCTCTCAACAATAATAACATAATTGGATCACATAACTATCCCTCAACATGCAACAAAGAGTCACACCAAAGTCACTAATAGCGGAGAACAAATGAAGAGATTATGGTAGGGTACGAAACCACCTCAAAGTTATTCTTTCCAATCAATCCGTTGGGCTATTCCTATAAGTGTCACAAACAGCCCTAGAGTTCGTACTAGAATAACACCTTAAGACACAAATCAACCAAAACCCTAATGTCACCTAGATACTCCAATGTCACCTCAAGTATCCGTGGGTATGATTATACGATATGCATCACACAATCTCAGATTCATCTATTCAACCAACACATAGAACCTCAAAGAGTTCCCCAAAGTTTCTACCGGAGAGTCAAGACGAAAACGTGTGCCAACCCCTATGCATAGATTCCCAAGGTCACGGAACCCGCAAGTTGAACACCAAAACATACATCAAGTGGATCATAGAATACCCCATTGTCACCACAGGTATCCCACGCAAGACATACATCAAGTGTTCTCAAATCCTTAAATACTCAATCCGATAAGATAACTTCAAAGGGAAAACTCAATCCATTACAAGATAGTAGAGGGGGAGAAACACCATAAGATCCAACTATAATAGCAAAGCTCGCGATACATCAAGATCGTATCACCTCAAGAACACAAGAGAGAGAGAGAGATCAAACACATAGCTACTGGTACATACCCTCAGACCCGAGGGAGAACTACTCCCTCCTCGTCATGGAGAGCACAGGGATGATGAGATGGCCACCGGAGAGAGATTCCCCCTCCTGCAGGGTGCCGAAACGGGTCTAGATTGGTTTTCCGTGGCTACGGAGGCTTCTGGCGGCGGAACTCCCGATCTATTGTGCTCCTCAAAGTTTTTAGGGTATATGGGTATATATAGGAGGAAGAACTACATCGGTGGATCTCCGGGCAGTCCACGAGGCAGGGGGGCGCACCCAGGGGGGTGGGCACGCCCCCCACCCTCGTGGGCAGCCCGGGACTCTCCTGGTCCAACTCCGATACTCTGTGGGCTTCTTCTGGTCCAAAAATAAGTTCCGTGAAGTTTCAGGTCAATTGGACTCCATTTGATTTTCCTTTTCTGCGATACTCTGAAACAAGGAAAAAAACAAAAACTGGCACTGGGCTCTAGGTTAATAGGTTAGTCCCAAAAATAATTTAAAAGTGTATAATAAAGCCCATAAACATCCAAAACAGATAATATAATAGCATGGAACAATCAAAAATTATAGATACCTTGGAGACGTATCAGCATCCCCAAGCTTAATTGTTGCTCGTCCTCGAGTAGGTAAATGATAAAAAACAGAATTTTTTATGTGGAATGCTACCTAACATATTTCTCTAAGTAATTCTCTTCATTTTGGCATGAATGTTCAGATCCATAAGATTCAAGACAAAAGTTTAATATTGACGTAAAAATAATAATACTTCAAGCATACTAACTAAGCAATTATGTCTTCTCAAAATAACATGGCCAAAGAAAGCTATCCCTACAAAATCATATAGTTTGGCTATGCTCCATCTTCACCACACAGCGTATTTAAATCATGCACAACCCCGATGACAAGCCAAGCAATTGTTTCATACTTTTGATGTTCTCAAACTAATCTTCACGTGATATATGAGCGTGAGCCATGGACATAGCACTACAGGTGGAATAGAATAGTGGTTGTGGAGAAGACGAAAAGGAGAAGATAGTCTCACATCAACTAGGCGTATCAACGAGCTATGGAGATGCCCATTAATAGATATCAATGTGAGTGAGTAGGGATTGCCATGCAACGGATGCCCTAGAGCTATAAATGTATGAAAGCTCAACAAAAGAAACTAAGTGGGTGTGCATCCAACTTGCTTGCTCATGAAGACCTGGGGAACTTGAGGAGGCCCATTGTTGGAATATACAAGCCAAGTTCTATAATGAAAATTTCCCACTAGTATATGAAAGTGACAAAACAAGGAGACTCTCTATCATGAAGAGCATGGTGCTACTTTGAAGCACAAGTGTGGAAAAAAAGGATAGTAGCATTGTCCCTTTTTTGGACTCCCTTTTTTTTATTTGGCCTTCCTTTTTTTATTCGGCCTTTCTTTTTTATTTGGCCTTTTTTGGGGACAATGCTCTATGAATGATGATCATAACACTTCTATTTATTTACAACTCAAGAATTACAACTCGATACTTAGAACAAAATATGACTCTATATGAATGCCTCCGGCAGTGTACCGGGATGTGCAATGACTCAAGAGTGACATGTATGGAAGAATTATGAACGGTGGCTTTGCCACAAATACGATGTCAACTACATGATCGTGCAAAGCAATATGACAATGATGAAGCGTGTCATAATAACGGAACGATGGAAAGTTGCATGGCAATATATCTCGGAATGACTATGGAAATGCCATAATAGGTAGGTATGGTGGTTGTTTTGAGGAAGATATATGGTGGGTTTATGGTACCAGCGAAAGTTGTGCGGTACTAGAGAGGCTAGCAATGGTGGAAGGGTGAGAGTGCGTATAATCCATGGACTCAACATTAGTCATAAAGAACTCACATACTTATTGCAAAAATCTATTAGTTTTCAAAGAAAAGTACTACGCGCATGCTCCTAGGGGGATAGATTGGTAGGAAAAGACCATCGCCCATCCCCGACTGCCACTCATAAGGAGGACAATCAATAAATACATCATGCTCCGACTTCTTAACATAACGGTTCACCATACGTGCATGCTACGGGAATCACAAACTTTAACACAAGCATTTCTCAAATTCACAACTACTCAACTAGCACGACTCTAATATCACCATCTCCATATCTCAAAACAATTATCAAGTATCAAACTTCTCATAGTATTCAATGCACTTTATATGAAAGTTTTTATTATATCCCTCTTGGACGCCCATCATATTAGGACTAGATTCATAACCAAAGCAAATTACCATGCTGTTTAGGACTCTCAAAATAATATAAGTGAAGCATGAGAGTTCATCTATTTCTATAAAATAAAACCACCACCGTGCTTTAAAAGATATAAATGAAGCACTAGAGCAACAACAAACTACTCCGAAAGATATAAGTGAAGATCAATGAGTAGTCGAATAATTATGCAACTATATGAAGACTATCTAACATTTAAGAATTTAAGATCTTGGTATTTTATTCAAACATCAAGCAAAACTAAATAAAATAAAATGACGCTCCAAGCAAAACACATATCATGTGGTAAATAAAAATATAGCTCCAAGTAAAGTTACCGATGAACGAAGACGAAAGAGGGGATGCCTTCCGGGGCATCCCCAAGCTTAGCCTCTTGGTTGTCCTTGAATATTACCTTTGGGTGCCTTGGTAATCCCCAAGCTTAGGCTCTTGCCACTCCTTATTCCACAATCCATCAAATCTTTACCCAAAACTTGAAAACTTCACAACACAAAACTTAACAGAAAACTCGTAAGCTCCGTTAGCGAAAGAAAATAAAACACCACTTCAAGGTACTGTAATAAACTCATTATTTATTTATATTTGTGTTAAACCTACTGTATTCCAACTTCTCTATGGTTTATAAACTCTTTTACTAGCCATAGATTCATTAAAATAAGCAAACAACACACCGGAAACAGAATTTGTCAAAAACAGAACAGTCTGTAGTAATCTGTAACTAACGCAAACTTCTGGAACCCCAAAAATTCTAAAATAAATTTCTGGGCGTGAGGAATTTATCTATTAATCATCTGCAAAAAGAATTAACTAAATAGCACTATCCAAATAAAAATGGAAGCAATTCTCGTGAGCGCTAAAGTTTCTGTTTTTTACAGCAAGATTAGCAAGACTTTCCCCAAATCTTCCCAACGGTTCTACTTGGCACAAACACTAATTAAAACATAAAAACTCAATAATAACAGAGACTAGATAAATTATTTATTACTAAACAGGTACAAAAAGCAAGGAACAAAAATAAAGTTGGGTTGCCTCCCAACAAGCGCTATCGTTTAACGCCCCTAGCTAGGCATGATGATTTCAATGATGCTCACATAGAAGATAAGAATTGAAATATAAAGTGAGCAGGAAGGATTTGCATACGGTGATGCTGCTAGTACTGTGGGAGCTCTGGAAGCACCGAAATGCAATTGTGTTCGATGGTGATTCCCCGTCGGTCCAGAGGCTCATACACAAGGTGAAGTCTGAGGCCAAATTGTGGACTACGGCAGGTATTATCAAGAGGGGGATGGATAGCTTTCAGGGTAGATTGTATAGGTGGGCTATGGGCGAGGAGTGAGCTACGTGCGTGTGAGTGTAAGTGGAGTGGGTGCATGTTTGGCCACGTAGGCTTGTACATGTAACTTGAGGTGGAGGCTTTCTTTGCCTTTTTTCTTTAATATATAATATGCACGCTCGTGCATATTCGAGAAAAAAAATAAAGTGAGCATTATGAAGAATATTACTATCACATTTGAGTCTAACCCACTTCCTATGCATAGGGATTTTGTGAGCAAACAACTTATGGGAACAAGAATCAACTTGCATAGGAAGGTAAAACAAGCATAACTTTGAAACTTTAAGCACATAGAGAGGAAACTTGATATTATTGCAATCCCTACAAGCATATGTTCCTCCCTTATAGTAATTTTAAGTAGCATCATGAATGAATTCAACAATATAACCAGCACCTAAAGCATTCTTTTCATGATCTACAAGCATAGAAATTTTACTACTCTCCACATAAGCAAGATTCTTCTCCTTCGGAATAGTGGGAGTATCATAAGAGACTCGAATACTATAAATTGTTTCCACATTAAAAGAGTAATGTTCATAAAAAGGGTAATCATAATCATGACAAGTTTTATAAATATAATCATCACTACTTTTTATAGCATATGTATCATCACAAAAATTATCATAAGTAGCAACTTTGTTCTCATCATAATCAATTGAAATCTCTTCTGAGATAGTGGAATCATTGCTAAATAGAGTCATGACCTCTCCAAATCCACTTTCATCAATATAATCATCATAAATAGGAGGCATGCTTTCATCATAATAAATTTGCTCATCAAAACTTGGGGGACAAAAAATATCATCTTCATCAAACATAGCATCCCCAAGCTTGTGGCTTTGCATATCATTAGCATCATAGATATTCAATGAATTCATACTAACAACATTGCAATCATGCTCATCATACAAAGATTTCGTGCCAAACATTCTAATGCATTCTTCTTCTAGCACTTGAGCACAATTTTCCTTCCCATCATACTCACGAAATATATTAAAAAGATGAAGCGTATGAGGCAAACTTAATTCCATTTTTTGTAATTTTCTTTTATAAACTAAACTGATGATAAAACAAGAAACTGAAAGACTCAATTGCAAGATCTAAAGATATACCTTCAAGCACTCACCTCTCTGGCAATGACGCCAGAAAAGAGCTTGATGTCTACTACACAACCTTCTTCTTGTAGACGTTGTTGGGCCTCCAAGTGTAGAGGTTTGTAGGACAGTAGCAAATTTCCCTCAAGTGGATGACCTAAGGTTTATCAATCCGTAGGAGGCGTAGGATGAAGATGGTCTCTCTCAAGCAACCCTGCAACCAAATAACAAAGAGTCTCTTGTGTCCCCAACACACCCAATACAATGGTAAATTGTATAGGTGCACTAGTTCGACGAAGAGATGGTGATACAAGTGGTATATGGATGGTAGATAAAGGTTTTTGTAATCTGAAAATATAAAAACAGCAAGGTAAAAGTGAGCACAAACGGTATTGCAATGCTAGGAAACAAGGCCTAGGGTTCATACTTTCACTAGTGAAAGTTCTCTCAACAATAATAACATAATTGGATCACATAACTATCCCTCAACATGCAACAAAGAGTCACTCCAAAGTCACTAATAGCGGAGAACAAACAAAGAGATTATGGTAAGGTACGAAACCACCTCAAAGTTATTCTTTCCAATCAATCTGTTGGGCTATTCCTATAAGTGTCACAAACAGCCCTAGAGTTCGAACTAGAATAACACCTTAAGACACAAATCAACCAAAATCCTAATGTCACCTAGATACTCCAATTTCACCTCAAGTATCCATGGGTATGATTATACGATATGCATCACACAATCTCAGATTCATCTATTCAACCAACACATAGAACCTCAAAGAGTGCCCCAAAGTTTCTACTGGAGAGTCAAGACGAAAACGTGTGTCTGCTACCTCTTGAGCACTATGTTGGATTTCCTTGAAGAGGAAAGGATGATGCAGCAAAGTAGCGTAAGTATTCCCCTCAGTTTTTGAGAACCAAGGTATCAATCCAGTAGGAGGCTACGCGCGAGTCCCTCGTACCTGCACAAAGCAAATAACTCCTCGCAACCAACGCGATAAGGGGTTGTCAATCCCTTCACGGTCACTTACGAGAGTGAGATCTGATAGATATGACAAGATAATATTTTTGGTATTTTTATGATAAAGATGAAAAGTAAAATAAAAGCAATGGAAATAACTAAGTATTGGAAGATTAATATGATGAAGATAGACCCGGGGGCCATAGGTTTCACTAGTGGCTTCCCTCAAGAGCATAAGTATTTTACGGTGGGTGAACGAATTACTATTGAGAAATTGACAGAATTGAGCATAGTTACGAGAATATCTAGGTATGATCATGTATATAGGCATCACGTCTGAGACAAGTAGACCGACTCATGCCTGCATCTACTACTATTACTCCACTCATCGACCGCTATCCAGCATGCATCTAGAGTATTAAGTTCATGAAAACAGAGTAACGCCTTAAGCAAGATGACATGATGTAGAGCGATAAATTCATGCAATATGATAAAAAAAACATCTTGTTATCCTCAATGGCAAACAATACAATACGTGCCTTGCTGCCCCTACTGTCACTGGGAAAGGACACCGCAAGATTGAACCCAAATCTAAGCACTTCTCCCATTGCAAGAAAGATCAATCTAGTAGGCCAAACCAAACTAATAATTCGAAGAGACTTGCAAAGATAACCAATCATACATAAAAGAATTTAGAGAAGAATCAAATATTGTTCATAGATAATCTTGATCATAAACCACAATTCATCAGTCTCAACAAACACACCGCAAAAATAAGATTACATCGAATAGATCTCCACAAGAGAGGGGGAGAACATTGTATTGAGATCCAAAAAGAAAGAAGAAGCCATCTAGCTAATAACTATGGACCCGAAGGTCTGAGGTAAACTACTCACACTTCATCGGAGAGGCTATGGTGTTGATGTAGAAGCCCTCCGTGATAGATGCCCCCTTCGGCGGAGCTCCGGAACAGGCCCCAAGATGGGATCTCGTGGATACAGAAAGTTACGGCAGTGGAATTAGGGTTTTGGCTCCGTATCTGATCATTTGGGGGTACGTAGGTATATATAGGATGAAGGAGTACGTCGGTGGAGCAACAGGGGGCCCACGAGGGTGGAGGGCACGCCTGGGGGGGGAGGCGCGCCCCCTACCTCGTGGCCTCCTCCTTTGTTTCTCGACGTAGGGTCCAAGTCTCCTGGATCATGTTCGATGAGAAAATCACGTTCCCGAAGGTTTCATTCCATTTGGACTCCGTTGAAACCCTAAAATAGGCAAAAAAACAGCAATTCTGGGCTGGGCCTCCGGTTAATAGGTTAGTCCCAAAAATAATATAAAAGTGGATAATAAAGCCCAATAATGTCCAAAACAGTAGATAGTGCATGGAGCAATCAAGAATTATAGATACACTGCAGACGTATCAGTGCCAACCCCTATGCATAGATTCCCAAGGTCACGGAACCCGCAAGTTGATCACCAAAACATACATCAAGTGGATCATAGAATACCCCATTGTCACCACAGGTATCCCACTCAAGACATACATCAAGTGTTCTCAAATCCTTAAAGACTCAATCCGATAAGATAACTTCAAAGGGAAAACTCAATCCATTACAAGAGAGTAGAGGGGGAGAAACATCATAAGATCCAACTATAATAGCAAACCTCGCGATACATCAAGATCGTATCACCTCAAGAACACGAGAGAGAGAGATCAAACACATAGCAACTGGTACATACCCTCAGACCCGAGGGAGAACTACTCCCTCCTCGTCATGGAGAGCTCCGGGATGATGGAGATGGCCACCAGAGAGGGATTCCCCCTCCGGCAGGGTGCCGAAACGGGTCTAGATCGGTTTTCGGTGGCTACGGAGGCTTCTGGCGGCGGAACTCCCGATCTATTGTGCTCCTCGAAGTTTTTAGGGCATATGGGTATATATAGGAGGAAGAAGTACGCTGGTGGATCTCCGGGCAGTCCACGAGGCAGGGGGGCACGCCCCCACCCTCGTGAGCATCCCGGGACTCTCCTGGTCCAACTCCGATACTCCGTGGGCTTCTTCTGGTCCAAAAATAAGTTCCGTGAAGTTTCAGGTCAATTGGACTCCGTTTGATTTTCCTTTTCTATGATACTCTAAAACAAGGAAAAAACAGAAATTGGCACTGGGCTCTGGGTTAATTGGTTAGTCCCAAAAATAATATAAAAGTGTATAATAAAGCCCATAAACATCCAAAACAAATAATATAATAGCATGGAACAATAAAAAATTATAGATATGTTGGAGACGTATCATCGATGTGTGGAGTAATAGTAGTAGATGCAGGCAGGAGTCGGTCTACTTGTCACGGACGTGATGCCTATATACATGATCATGCCTAGATATTCTCATAATTATTCGCTTTTCTATCAATTGCTCGACAGTAATTTGTTCACCCATCGTAATACTTATGCTATCTAAGAGAAGCCACTAGTGAAACCTATGGCCCCCAGGTCTATGCTCCATTATATTAATCTCCCGTCAACAAGTTATTTCTGGCACCGGTTATTTTGCAATCTTTACTTTTAATCTTTATCATAAAAAATACAAAAATATTATCTTATCATCTCTATCAGATCTCACTCTCGTAAGTGACCGTGAAGGGATTGACAACCCATTTATCGCGTTGGTTGCGAGGTTCTTATTTGTTTGTGTAGATACGAGGGACTTGCGTGTGGCCTCCTACTGGATTGATACCTTGGTTCTCAAAAACTAAGGGAAATACTTATGCTACTTTGCTGCATCACCCTTTCCTCTTCAAGGGAAAACCAACACAGTACTCAAGAGGTAGCAAGAAGGATTTCTGGCGCCGTTGCCGGGGAGTCTATGCACAAGTCAAGACATACCAAGTACCCATCACAAACTCTTACCCCTCGCATTACATTATTTTCCATTTGCCTCTCGTTTTCCTCTCCCCCACCTCACCCTTGCCGTTTTATTCGCTCTCTTTTTTGTTCGCTTTTTCTTTCGCCCACCTCTTGTTTCCCATGTGTCGTCATGGCTAGTCTTTTATCCACTCCTTTATCTCCCAAGAATGAAGTCCTTAATTTTAAACAAAGGGAGGGAGAAAACCTAAAATATGCTTGGTATAGAATTTGCAATGCGCAAAATAGATCTACTAGGAAGCAATCTACTTCCATTCTTCTTCGCAATTTTTACGTAGGCATCACTCCTTGGAATAGATATATTCTTGATACCATTACCAGAGGAAATTTCTTGGGTAGCCATACTTTTGATTCTTATAATGCTATGATAGATTTGTTTGGCACACCACCTCTCTTGGTTAATGGAACTATGTTAACTTTGGAACATGTTATGCAAAGGCTCGAAATTATTGAAAATAAAGTTGCCACTGTGGAATTGATTGAGAATTTGGATAAAAAGATCCACAACCAAATTACCCAATATGGATCTAAGGTAGGAGTTACTCTGAAAAGTTTTAAAGAAAAAGAACCCGTAGTTAATGAAAGAATAGACCAAGATTCCACTAGAATTGATAAACTTGAGGGTATTATTACCAACTTAGGGTTCGCTTTTTCCGCCGTAAGGAATACTCCAAATCCTCCTACCACCAAAGTTGCCAAATTAATGTATGTTCCTAAAAACAAGGGTGAAACTTCTAGTAAGGAAAATGCGGATCTCAAATCCATAGGTGTTCACCCCAACTTTCTCGCTATCATTAAGGAACCTTTTGCTACAAATGATTTTCTTGATTTCTTGCCTAGGAGTTTAATCATTAATAGAAAGAAGGAAACTCCTAAGGGTTATGAGTGTTCTATTGAAGAATTGAATACCAAAGATGATAATACTTAGATCTATCCTTTCCTTTATGCCTAGCTAGGGGCGTTAAACGATAGCACTTGTTGGGAGGCAACCCAGTTTTGTAGTGATGATAACAATAGCAACGGAAAAGTAAATAAGCGAAGAACAATATGTGGAAAGCTCGTAGGCAATGGATCGGTGATGGAGAATTATGCCGGATGCAATCAATCATGTAACAATCATAACCTAGGGTGACACAGAACTAGCTCCAATTCATCAATGTAATGTAGGCATGTATTCCGAATATAGTCATACGTGCTTATGGAAAAGAACTTGCATGACATCTTTTGTCCTACCCTCCCGTGGCAGCGGGGTCCTATTGGAAACTAAGGGATATTAAGGCCTCCTTTTAATAGAGTACCGGAACAAAGCATTAACACATAGTGAATACATGAACTCCTCAAAGTACGGTCATCACCGGGAGTGGTCCCGACTATTGTCACTTCGGGGTTGCCGGATCATAACACACAGTAGGTGAATATAGACTTGCAAGATAGGATCAAGAACTCTCATATATTGATGAAAACATAATTGGTTCATATATGAAATCATGGCACTGGGGCCCTAGTGACAAGCATTAAGCATAGCAAAGTCATAGCAACATCAATCTCAGAACATAGTGGATACTAGGGATCAAACCCTAACAAAACTAACTCGATTACATGATAAATCTCATCCAACCCATCACCGTCCAGCAAGCCTACGATGGAATTACTCATGCATGACGGTGAGCATCATGAAATTGGTGATGGAGGATGGTTGACGATGACAATGACGATGGATTCCCCTCTTCGGAGCCCCGAACAGACTCCAGATAAGCCCTCCCGAGAGAGTTTAGGGCTTGGCGGCGCTTTGTATCGTAAAACGCAATGAATCCTTCTTCCTAGTTTTTTCTCCCTGAAAGCGAATATATGGAGTCAGGGTTGAGGTCGGTGGAGCATGAGGGGGCCCATGAGGCAGGGGACGCGCCCAGGGGGGTAGGGCACGCCCCCCACCCTCGTGGACAGGTGGAGGCCCCCATGACGTGGATCTTCCTTTCAGTATTTTTCATATATTCCAAAATAATTCTCCATTGATTTTCAGGCCATTCCGAGAACTTTTATTTCTGCACAAAAATAACACCATGGCAATTCTGCTGAAAACAGTGTCAGTCAGGGTTAGTTCCATTCAAATCATACAAGTTAGAGTCCAAAACAAGGGCAAAAGTGTTTGGAAAAGTAGATATGACGGAGACGTATCAACTCCCCCAAGCTTAAAACCTTTGCTTGTCCTCAAGCAATTCAGTTGATAAACTGAAAGTGATAAAGAAAAACTTTTACAAACTCTGTTTGCTCTTGTTGTTGTAAGTATGCAAAGCCAGCATTCAAGTTTTCAGCAAATATTATGAACTAACCATATTCATAATAATATTTAGGTCTCATGTTTATTCATATCAATGACATAATCAACTAGCGAGCAATAATAATAAATCTCAGATGACAACACTTTCTCAAAACAATCATGATATGATATAACAGGATGGTATCTCACTATCCCTTTCTGAGACCACAAAACATAAATGCAGAGCACCTTTAAAGATCAAGGACTGACTAGACATTGTAATTCATGGTAAAAGAGATCCAGTCAAGTCATACTCAATGTAAACTAACAGTAATGGATGCAAATGACAGCGGTGCTCTCCAACTGGTGCTTTTTAATAAGAGGATGATGACTCAGCATAAAAGTAAATAGATAGCACCTTCGTAGAGGGAAGCAAGGATTTGTAGAGGTGCTAGAGCTCGGTTTTGAAATAGATATAAATAATATTTTGAGCGGTATACTTTCATTGTCAACATAATAACCAAGAGATGGCGATATCTTCCATGCTACACACATTATAGGCGGTTCCCAAACAGAATGGTAAAGTTTATACCCCCCTCCACCAACAAGCATCAATCCATGGCTTGCTCGAAACAACGAGTGCCTCCAACTAACAACAGTCCCGGGGGAATTTTGTTTGCAATTATTTTGATTTGATTTGCATAAAGCATGGGACTGGGCATCCCAGTGACCAGCCATTTTCTCGTGAGTGAGGAGCGGAGTCCACTCCTCTTGAGAATAACCCGCCTAACATGGAAGATACGGACAACCCTAGTTGATACATGAGCTATTCGAGCATATAAAACAAGATGTTTATTTGAAGGTTTAGAGTTTGGCACATACAAATTTACTTGGAATGGCAGGTAGATACCATATATAGGTATGTATGGTGGACTCATATGGAATAACTTTGGGGTTTATGGAATTGGATGCACAAGCAGTATTCCCGCTTAGTGCAGGTGAAGGCTAGAAAGAGACTGGGAAGCGACCAGCTAGAGAGTGACAAACAGTCATGAACATGCATTAAAATTAATCAACACCGAATGCAGGCATGAGTAGGATATAATGCACCATGAACATAAATATCATAGAGGCTATGTTGATTTTGTTTCAACTACATGCATGAACATGTGCCAAGTCAAGCCACTCGAATCGTTCAAAATAGGATACCACCCTATCATACCACATCACAACCATTTTAATAGCATGTTGGCACGCACGGTAAACCATTATAAGCTCCTAGCTAATTAAGCATGGCATAAGCAACTACAATCTCTAATTGTCATTGCAAACATGTTTATTCATAATAGGCTGAATCAGGAACGATGAACTAATCATATTTACAAAAACAGGAGAGGTCGAGTTCATACCAGCTTTTCTCATCTCAATAAGTTCATCATATAATCATCATTATTGCCTTTCACTTGCAC
The DNA here is from genome assembly GCF_018294505.1 of Triticum aestivum. Lineage (NCBI taxonomy): Eukaryota > Viridiplantae > Streptophyta > Magnoliopsida > Poales > Poaceae > Triticum > Triticum aestivum. Next base: position 364,112,546 of record NC_057806.1, on the reverse strand, counting down.
GACCGAATAGTGTGGATAACAATAATGGTGCACGTGCATTGGACTAAGCTGGAATGTGCAAGCATTCAATTCAAGAGAGAAGACAAGGTAATATGGGCTCTTTGTTAGATCAACAATAATGCATATAAGAGCCACTTCAACATTTTAATTATGGTATTCTCCTCTCGACCCATAAAGAACAAGAAAAGAAATAATACTGTTTACACGGGAAAGCTCCCAACAAGGAAAAGAAGAACGGGAAATATTTTTGGGTTTTATTTTTAATTATTACTACTAAAACATGAAAAGTAAACTAACTAAAAGCTACAACTAATTTTTTATTATTAAGGTTTATTAAACACACAAGAAGAAAGCATAAAAAAGGAAAATAAACTAGCATGGATGATACAATGAAAAAGTATGAGCACTGACACCTAGCATGAGTGGGTGAACATGAATGTAATGTCGGTGAGAAATACGTACTCCCTCAGGCTTAGGCTTTTGGCCTAAGTTGGTTTATGGCCATGGCTGGCCTGGTGGATATCCAAAGTAATAGTTGGGGTCGTACTGTGAAGAAGCCTCAGATTGCCACTGGTTGCACTACAAAAAAATACACTTCCGTGATGATACATGTTTGTCACAATAGGTCGCTTTTTTTGTCATGCATGTACATCCATGACAAATTTATGACAGAATCAAGATAGTTATACCTGTGCTGTCGTAGAAGTGTTCCATGACATTACCAAAATTATCATCACGGAAGTGTCCACTTCCATGATGATAAATCGCGCGTCACAGAAGTGCTTTCGTCAAGGGTGACCGACACGTGGCATCCACCGTAACGGAACACCGTTAAGCTATCGGGTCGGGTTTTGGATCCGATAACCCGTTAACAGCCCCGACCAATGGGAAATTTCCACATGTAAAAATCTTATTGGCCGGACGAAACACGTGTCAGCTCGTCAGTGGGTCAGATAGGCGCCTATGATATGTCGACACGTGGCACGGCCCAACAGTGGCCCATTTAGCTTACAAAGCCGGCCCATTTGACTTGGTCAAAAGTTAACGGGCTGGCCCATGAAAAGCCTGTTAACGGTCTCTTCGCAAATAGCCCATTTTACGGCCCGTTAGGCCCTAAAGGAAATCGGCCCAACAACATCATGTGGGCCGTCGAATATAATACCAGCCCATTTCAATTTCGGCCCATGTATGGCCCACGACGTCTTTCGGCCCATATGAGGCCTTCGTATCTTTCGGCCCATTACAGGCCCATGGTGAGTCTAGCCCATAATGAACAGTAATTTTCTTTATACTCGTTAACGGCCCGTGATTTACATGGGCCGTTTCCAGCCCGTGTTAGGTTTCGGCCTATTGATGGCCCATACGTTCTTGGGCTCCTTTTCGGCCCTTGATTACTTCCGGCCCGTTACTGGCCTGTTCCACTAATGGGCCAAATTCGGCCCATGGCAAGAGTCGGCCCGTTACTGGCCTGTTACCCTAATGGGCCAAAATCGGCCCATGCAAGAGTCGGCCCGTTTCTGGCCTGTTAACCCGTTGCCCTGTTTCCAGCCCGTTCTATATTCTGGCCCATTAATGACCCGTTATGCATGTGACAGAATTAAGCCTTTGCTATTCTACGGCCTGTTACCATGCTGGGCCGATACCAATTACGCCCGATTATGGCCCATGTAGACACATTTATCCGACGGCCCGAGGCCCACCGATTACAGGCCCATTTATCGACGGCACGTAGGTGACCCATGGATCCTACGGCCCGTATATGGCCCATGGTAGTTGCGGCCACTAGCAAACCAGGGAAAAAGAAGACTAGGAAATAAATAAGGCCGAAACTAACGCTAGGCTATTAAGGTGATTGCACAGATTACATCCACTCGGCATCAAAGATCGCCACCAGTGCAAATATAGGGAACACCCTACACTATACAAAAATGGCTTGCTATTTTCTTCAGGCGGTGGCTGCACGTTAAGAATACATTTTGTATCGCACCAAAACAAATTACAACTATATAACAAAAGGAAGGTTGGCATAAAACTTAACAGTCTAGCAGATAAATGCACCACCAGAAGTTCAGAAGCTCAGTTCATTTGACCTGACTGTTACATTTTCATGTTGTATTGTCCGATGGAGCACCATAACCCTTGCCTTCATTTCCCCTATGCTCCTGAACAACATAGCAAATGCCTGATAGTATGGTTTCAAAACCATGCATATCTTGACGACATTGAGCAATGTTTCTCCTTGTTTCACAAAGGGTCTCTGTTAGGGAATGGACTTGTGTCTGGAGCACAGATACAACATTGCTTTGAGCTTGCATATCTTGATCATGAGGCAGTTTGGACGATATTGCCTTAACAACCAACCCAGTATTACGCAGGAACGTGCTTTTGGCACTGTTAGTGGACAGGTACTGACCCACTACAGCAAGAGCTGACATTGCGGTTATAGTTGCCTCGCCACCTTCAGAAGGTGGTGGTTCCACCATTTTTTCCATAGCTCACTGAAAAGTTGAGGTTTTACATTAGTAGTACCAGAACAGAAGATATTAAGGAGGTAGCAAAACCAAACAAAATAGCTTTGGTCTATATACAGAACTTATTCTAGTGAACCCATGTAAAATATTAGTTGTATTTTATTGCAAAGTACATAATAAAACTAGGTTCCAAACATATGACCATGTACCATCGCTAATGTATTGTCTATTTCTTCACATTGTATTGAGGGCTAAGGATGAAGAGACGAAGTTTATAATATGGTAAGCATAGTATGACGTCATTCTTATCACAAAACAACTGAGAACAGACAAGCAGGCAATTGTAACGTTGTGTGGGCAAGTCCAGCATGGAACTAGATTACGGGTCAAGATGAAAGGAACATCACTCCTCTCTTTTAAACCTTGTAAGGTGCAATGATATGCTAAGACAATTGTGTATAAAATTGAAAAGAGTAATAGACATTGGTTGCAAACCATGCAGTTCAAGGCACAAGTCAGAGTAAGTAGTAGTTAAAAAGCATGAGGATTAAGGACTTACAACAACGGCTTTGACTGGTGTAGTCATGCCCTTCTTCTTGCTGATGTGACAGTCCTTGAAGATTTCCACAACATTTGGTTTAGGTACTTTTTGGTCCTTGCGGGCTTTCCTCTGCATTTGGAATAAGTCAATATAGATCTGATAATATGGTACAGTGAAAAGAGTGAAACATCAGCTAATTACAAGAGCCTCGTAGTGTGCAATATAGCTACGAGATCCTGTCGTCTGTTGGAATTTCACTTTCGTACGGTTGGCCTTGTTCTCCTACAAGAAGATAGATTTGTATGGCACATGCGTAAATAGGACTTCAACATGTGATCTGATGACATATATATAATGTACCTGATACTTCGGATCGGACCCGTGTTTAACGCGGCCTCTCCAGTCTTCATCAGATATATTTTCCACTGGAGATGTTTGGGCAAGTTCATTGTTAGCCTTGCCTTCAAAGTGAGTTTTCCTCAAGTTATACCAATACTGTCGCAGAGCAAACTTGAAAACATGGGTGCAAGCTTGTGTGGTTGCATCATCTTGGCTATCCAACTTGAACCTCATCTGCTAAAAATTATGGGAGTCTCATTATCAGGAACCTAGAAAGTATTGGACAGAGCAAGACGATATTACTAGTTTCCATACATAACCATACTTACAGATAAATGGTCGAGGAAGGTGTTGAACTGGGTTTCGTCTTTGTCATTCTTGTACTGAATCCATGTTGGGAGGATACGTACATGACACCTAACAGCAACCGCTGCCTCTGATACTAACTTGGCTGACTCTGTAGCATCATGTGGCCTTTTTAAACCTGCCTCAAAATGGATCTCCATTCTTCCTCCTCTAGATTTAGTTAACCTATCGAGCATTATCCGTGATGTTTGTTTCCTCTTGCTCCTACATGCTAGTCCAACAACAAACATAGGAAGTGTTAGTGTACATCAAACTGTGAGACTACATAAAAAGAAGCATGCAACTGTAACTTGACTCCAGCAACTACCTTCTTGCTGTTGAAGCTCACAAGGTTCATCTGATATTGCCAACTCGTCTTGTGTCAAGAGTGCTTGGGAAGTAGTGTCAGGTGGCAAGGGGGCTTGGGAACGTGCTGCTAGCTTAGTTGACGCATGAGTATGTCGTGCAGCTGGTAGTACTATGGTAGGTGTTGCAAGAACTAGGGCTGTCTCTACTTGTTTGGTGGCAGCTATTTGTTTCTGTTTGTCTTTTTTTGCAACTCGTGTAGCATGGGATGCCATGTTTGTAGAATTTTCTGCTGGACTTTGACCTTCTATTGCACCATCAGTACCAGCAGAATCTGCAGGATTCATCCGCTTCTCATTCCCTGCCATTCTATGTTTCTTCCTCTTTCTCTGTGCCATGTTAAGTCAAGACGACAAGAAAAACAAATAACAATTTAGTTCTTCAGAACAAATTGATGCATGATGCAGACGAATTGAACTTTGATGTTAGACAATCACATGATAGGAGGACGTAATATGTATGAAAAACAGGATAGAAGAGATAACCAAGACTATGATGTGTAAACTAAGAAGAAGACATTTCACCAAATTAGAAGCAATGCAATGGAAGGTAGACACCATATGAAAGATGCTACAAATATCGCTCTGCCAAGTTAACAGTGTCTCATCATAAATGGCATTTAAACAAATGTGAAGCAGTACAAGAAATAAATCATATGCAAGATGCAAACAACATCACACTACCATGTTAGAGGTCTCTCGTCATTAGTGCCATTGCATATTCACAGCTTATGATGTGTAAACTAAGGAGAAGGCATTTCAACAAATTAGAAGCAATGAAAGCTAGACACCATATGAAAGATGCAACGAATATCACTCTACCAAGTTAAAACTGTCTCGTCATAAGTGCCATTTCAACAAATTAGTAGTACAAGCTAGAAAAGAATGTGAGATGTAACCTATATCACACTCCGAAGTCAAACGTGTTATGATAAGTGACTGTTGCAGGTTACACAACAGTAGTAATATGATGTAAGAACATGGTGTGATAGACAGATATTGTATGTTCTAGAAACAGGAACACGTGTCTTACTCAAGTATAATGTGTAAAGTAAGCAGATGGAATTCAATAGAATTAGAAGCAATACAAGCTAGACATCACACATAACATGCAACCACATATAACAGTGCCAAGTTAGAGGGAGCACCGGTGATGCTGCACTAGGGGAGACGTGCTCATCATAAACACAACTTTGTTGAGTGTCTATGCATGTGTTGTCTTGGAAATCATCTTGGGGGTGTGGAGGAGTAGAAACTGTAGAGGCCCTCCGTTCGGAAGGAGCTCCTTTATCCGCTGCCTTGCTAACTTCCTTCCGCTTTATTGATTTTGAATTGTCAAGTAAAACCGACAAGAAAAAGCAATAAAATTGTCTCTTCAGAACTCATTCATGCATGATACTGACAATCACTACTTTGATGTAAGGCAAACACATGATACCAGGATGGAATATGTACGAAAAACAGGACGGCATGGCATGTTCACAACTATTTGTGTAAACTAAGCAGAAACCATTCTAGCAAATAAGAAGCAATGCAAGCTAGACACCACATGAAAGATGCAACCAATATGACTCTGCCAAGTTAAAAGCGTCCCATCATAAATGGAATTTCAACAAATTAGAAGCAGCGCATGCTATAAATCATATGAAAGATGCAACTAATATCGCACTGCATATACTAAAGGTGTCTCGTCATGTTGATTGATGCGGGATAAAAAAACAATAGTTTTATGTAAGGACATGCTTAATAGACAGATGTACTATGTACTAAATACAGGAAGGCATGTCACATTAACATGTATAATGTATAAGCTAAGCAGACTAGCACATGCAATTTAACCAGATTGGAAGAATTACAATCTAGACACCATATGCAACATGCAACCACATATCACGCTGCCAATTAGAGCAAGCACCTGCGATGCTAGTGTAGGGGAAATGCTGTAATCAACTACAGAGCTACGTTCACTATCTTCATGTAGCATTTCTGTTTCTTGAGAATCATGTCGGGAGGCTGACGCTGCATTCTTTAAATGAGGAGTAGTCCCCTTGCCTGCCTGCCTTGTCATAAGTGATTGATGAGGGATACACAAGAACATTAGTTTGATGTAAGAACATGGTTAATACACAGATGTACTAGTATGTACCAAAAACAGAAAGGCATGTCATATTCAAAGGTATAATGTGTAAGCTAAGCAGATGCAATTTAACCAAATTGGAAGCAATACAAGCTAGACATCCAGCTGGAGTGGTGAGCATGATCATCTAGGACCTCAGAGCCTGGTGGGAGGCGGGCTGCTTCGCCACCATCGCAACTTTTTAGTTGGCTTCCAGGTGATGCCTATCTTTGTTGGGCTTGTCACTGGCTCGGCCAGTGCCCTGACTAGCTATTTGTCTTCTGGTGCTCACGGGATGGTGGTTCATGTAAAAAAATATCTTTCCTTATCTTATCGACTTCGGCCTTTCGAATACAAGCTAGACACCATATGGAACATGTAACCACATATGACACCGCGAAGTTAAAGCAAGCACCTGGGATGGTGGTTCATTACGAGCGAGGTCATCAACTCCAGAGCTACGTTCCCCATCTCCATCTGCTGACACTGCACCCATTAAAGCATTGAAATGTGTCTTGCCTAGCCGCACAACAAGCTGGAGCGACTTATCTCTTCTCTTTTTGGCTTCTCTCATGGCAGCAGAGTCTGAAATACCCTTGCATAAAAACACAACAGTGAGATAAGGGTGAAGTGTGTGCAGAACTAGTGCACTGTAAAAGTAGCAGATAGCAGGTGGCTGAAAAATAAATGACAGGAGACATGTGATAGCTCTACAACATTGCATGGAAAACAAAATTAGATTCTACTCCCTATGATTTTGTAATATATGAGCACAGGAAATGCAGGTACTCCTCCAGCACACCACCACATGTGGTCATATCTAAGATAACAGTCGACTGAAAATAAATAGGTCAGTCGATTTTTTAATGAACTGTCCGATCTATAAGGAACGGGCAGATGGCCTTCGTCTACCTCCCGCCAGTCACTGTTGACGATCTTTCTCGAACCGCCAGCGACCACCATCCCAGACTCCTGCCTCCGCCGCCCCGCCCTCCCATCGACCTCACACCACTGTGCTTGGCAGTGCCCCCAGGCCATCCCTTTAATCCCGGCCGACCTCTAGATCGGGCACCAGTAGCTCTAGGCTGCACACGCCCCTATGATAAACACCAAGGCATTGCTTCCCCAGTGTAATAGGCGTACTAGCGCCTGTTACGCCGGGGAATGCTTCCGTTAATTGGGAATCAAGTGGCCAGAAATTGAAATTCAGGGGGGCGACGAACCTCTAGCTAAGGTGAAATAGTATATGAGGAGAAACCTTGTGCATCGCGAGTTACTAGGAACATCTAGTATCAAGAAGAAGCGGTCAACTAGTGTCTTCTGTGGGATGAATACCGTGCAAGCAGAGACATAAGATTTGCATGAATAAGGGAACGGTTGCCGGTGTGGTCACCCCCACATGTCGCGCCGATCTTCTTGTTTTTACCGAGGAAACCGATGTTCTGGAGGGTGCATGCTTGGATGAACCCATGGCCAAATTGTTGACTGTGTTGCCGTGGCCGTATGTCGGCGGAGGGGAAGAAGATCCGAGGCGGCGAAGGACGGCATAGCAGGAACAGCTCCAGTGCGGTGGATGGTGGCGAAGTTGGAGCGGCAGCGGTGAGGTGCAGGACGGCGTGGTTGAACTGGCTCGGGTACGGACGGCTCGTCCTCGGCTTCAACTACTAGCTGTGGAGGGCGTTGCGGTTGAGGTTGCGGTGGACGACGACGTCGGGGTATCGGCTTCGGCGTGATGGAGGAGGGCGGCGGTTGATGGGTGGGATGGGGTGGCGGACGGAGGACGCCGGGGTTTCGCGGCTGGTGGAGAGGTAGTTTTGGCGCCCACGGAGTATGAATGGGGAATCAGACGGGTGGGGGGGGGAACAATGTTTCGGTCTGGGACGCGCTTGTTTTTGGCTTTTTTGAACAGAAGATGGGACGCGCTTGTTTGAAATTTGGGGAAAGTACAAACTTTGCCCCCCTCTTAAATTTGGGACCTACTGCGGGTTGGGGGTAGGATGGTAATCCCAGGTGTCCCAAATAGTGGGCGGGAGCGAATTCGGCCACGCGCATGTGTGCTTAGGCGGCATTGTGTATGAATGTTTTTCGGATGCGGTTGCGTGGCGTCTAGATGAAGCTACAAACCTACCCTGGTTTAGACCTTTGGACGTCGGGCCGGTAGGTTTCACGGGTCGGAGTTATTAGAAAAGTAATTTTCTTGTACTACCAAACATTGGTCTCACGCGGTTTCGAGCGAGTAGAGGCTCTTTTGGCGCTTCGTTCAAAGTTTTGAAACACAAGCATTCACGTTTAGAGTACTCTTGAACTATGAGGATTGACCTAAATATACAACGTTATATTTGACCTTGTATGTTTGAAAACCTCATTAAATTATCCGCTTCTTTTTGAAATTTTGACACTTGAAAATCCTATAACTACGATTATTTTGGAATGGAGGAGCTAAATTTGAATCTATTTTGTACACGACTACATATGCTATTATGTACAAAATCAGAGCAAAGATTGGTGCCCCCATAATTTAGGTATGGTTTACAAATGCCATGATATCAAATTCAAATAATTGAATGGATTTCATGTTGAATTCGATTTTTTTAAACCACCTTAAGTTGAATTCAAATGTATGCTAGTTCATAGGTAGTAGCTATTTATAATGTCCATTGTGTAACTTTCGTATGTATAATGTGCTTTACACACACAACATGAACTATACTCACATTTATATTCGATTGCTAAAGCGATGCATTGTCTGGAGTTCAAAATACCAACTATGTGGATCAATTGTGTCGAATAATAACATAGACATGCTCAAATTCGATAGAATCTAGATGTCTGATGGATCAATGACCGCTCCTTACGCGAATTGCAAATATCATGATCCCATCCTAATATTTGGATACAATTTATATCTTTAATCAATGTGTAGAGCAGTCTTTTACGTGTAGTTTCACTCTCCATCGGTGGTCTCTCACACATGCTCACACACTCTCTCCCGAGGTGTCTTTCTCGCACACATGCTCTAGATATAACCCTCCCTCTCTCTCGTAACCATTTACAACTATTTTCACTAACCTTTATCACAAGCACTCTTCCTCTCACAAACATACACACGCACAATCCTCATCGACCCTTTCTATATACATGGACCTGCCTACGTGTCTCATGTACACACATTATCTTTATGCCTGTCTCTCACGCATTGTCTCACACCTCTCTTCCTAATCGACGAGTATGATTCTAGCAGAGCATTCTGTAGGATGCCCCTTAAAGTTAGGTTGGATGAATAGTAATATCAGAGATAAAGGGGTTACCTTAGTCCGAGAACCTAGGGTTACAAATCCTAGCCGTCTTTGTCAGTGGACACAGAGTCCTTCACAATTCTGCCATCTTTGTCTTGTACGACTAGTCATCCATGGGTCTTCCTAAATGCGTCACGGGCCAACCAATGTGGCGCAGGACGGAACAGAACGAAGGGCCTCACCTCGACCCACCGGACCTCACGCGGTGACACACCCTCTGCCCCCACGTCTCATTATCTTCTCACACCCACAAATACCAACACAAACACCACACACATAGAAAATTTCTCCTGGTGCCTCTATTCCCCCCCTTGCATATACACACTCAACGGAATGGAATCTCTTGTCGTGACGTCATATTCGTCTCTCTCTCTCTAGACCACTCCCATTTCTCGTGCTATCTCTCCCACGCCCCCGCTGTCGGCCCCTCTATCCATGCCTCTCTCGAATGCGTAATACACACACATACCTCTCTAGGCCCCGCCAAATGCATCAACTACACATTCACACATGTTACATCACGTACCCCATTGATCTAAAAAGCCCTCTCTTCACGTTTATTTCACATACAACATTCCTTTTGAATAAAGTGTGGCCAAAAAATATTTTAGAGTTTCTACATATATACAACATTACAAAGTTATATGGAGGAGTACGAACGCTAATTTGCATTGCATGGTGCCCACAATGATATTTATTCTGCACTGTGAATTTGTATATTTTTATACTATATACAAAGTTAGTCATAATAAAGAGAAACGAAGAGCATCTCTCTCTCCATCGCATACCCCCCCTGTACGCCCTTTCATGTATGCATACAAAACTATCTCCAGGTCCTCTAAAAGTAAGCTCCCCAGAAAATTCAGGCATGTTTCATCTTTCTCTCGCGATATATGCAATGACGATCATTGTATTTGAAGCAAAAGCACGATACGTACATTGGACTTCAGAATCCACTCGTTACGGTCACCATTTATGTTTAGTGGTTATTATGCAGTCACGGGCTCACCGTACAACTCTGTATTTGCTCATGACATGACTAGTTGACCAGTTAAATGCTCGATGTGGCACCTCTAGTGTTGCATCACATTATCTCACTACCATCGTGCCCACCTGTCGACTTGTATCTACTCTACATCTACACTCTTATAAAATACACTCTTATAAAAAACAGAGTTGGTGATGATGGTGTGCCTGCCATCTTGCAATATAGGCCGTCCGATTTATATCTGACGGATAGGAAAGAAACTATGGCAATTTTGCAAAAAGGTACCCACACACCTCTCCACATTTGCAAATAAGGCCTTCCCTCGTTCATCCTTTTCTCTCCCAAGATAAACAAGTCATACAAATGCATCTTGATGTTACGTGCAACGCACGGGCATCTTGCTAGTAAGAATGAAAACAAACGACAAAAAATATTTGGACGGTGGTTCGAAGTCATGACCGTGGGCACAGCGGACAAGGTGGCCTTGTATTGGTATGCTGAGCCGTCTGTTTTAACACACAGGAGCTGGTGTGGTGATTATACACACACGCACGCATGCACACGAACTGCATCCACGCAACACTCACACAAACACATGCACCCACGCACACACGCAACACTCACACGTACACACGTAGCCACGCACGCACGCAACACTCACACGCACGCACGCAACACTCACACGCACACACGCACGCATGCATGCACACACCAGTACACCACACGACCAACGCACACTCTCACGCTCAAGTGCTCAACCTACATGTGCATGCGCACACATCAGGCCCCGACAGACACATACACAACCAGGTGATTCCCGCGCACGGGTTGGAGCCTTGTCGCGCCTGCGTAAATTTGTGTTTATCTGACCTTTTGCCTATGCGAACTGATAGGTGGGACCCACAACGAACATGGTCAATTTAACTAGTCAACATGGCGCCACACAGACTATTTGGTCGGTCAACAGAGTGCAATCCGATGCTGAGCTCTGAGCAAGTGACCGTATAATCACCGCAAAACGTATATAGTGACCGTAATCATCTTATTCTGAAGTTCGGTGACCGTATTATGCTTTTCTCTCTGTAGGCCCTCCAAAACTACATCTCTGCACGTTCTTGCATGTTACATCTAACAACTATGCAATACAACACTACTACTACACTCTAACATAATAAATCATATGTGTTTTTAGTTTTACTAGATATCATATTGTTACTTATAATTATTCAGTTTGCATACATTAAAATTGCCTTTGAAATGTATGGCCAGTATCATCTACAGCGCGGGAAAAATCCCGCCCTTTCCTGTTTAATCGGGTTTGTATCGATGGATCATGCGAAACAACAAAACTATACTAGTACTATACAGTACAAGTGACAGTTCACTGGGCCGTCGTGTCGTCTACTCCTCCGTCATAAGAGTGGAGCGCTCGCTTTCATAAATCTTCTAGTCCCTTTCACCGACATGTGGGACATCAAGCTACCGGATCCACGTGCCATACCGGAATACAGTGCAGAGCAGCCGGGGTGAAACACCCCAGTCATGGCGCCGGCGTAGTAATGAGCAATGAGGCATCAAATCACAAAGCTGCACCTTTTCCACAATTAAGTTGGAGGGACGAAGCAACCATCATTTCACTCGTTGCTGAATCCGCTTCTGCCTCATTTTATTCAACTTAATCACGTGTTGCTTCTGCCGTTGTTCTGCCTCATGTGGGACGCGGATCGGCTTGGTAAAGCACTGACATGTGGGACCGCATGTTAGCAAACCGCCAGGACAATGTCCTCCGAAAATAAGAAGCCTAATCCTAGACCTACAAAGGGCCACCTAGCTGCTACGTATACTTTCCATCTAATCTATATATGCCCCCCCTGATTTTCAGGTGGGGTGGGCTTAATCCTCTCCTTTAATCCAATCGAATAGTCCCACATCACATCAGTTCATAACTTTACGTAAACCATTACGTGGATGTAGCATTGCTCAAATAAGAAACCTCCCCCGCCATTCGCGAGGCAAAATCACCTCCTTTTTACTAATCTCGATTCTATAATTTTTTAGATCAATATAATTGAGATTTGTATAGATAGCACACAGGAGCAACACCAAGTGGTACGGTTAAGGGCATCCACAATGTGTAGCCAAATGTGAAAATAGCTTTTGGCATCGTGGGAACCATTGTGGACGCTGTTGCCAAAGCGAAAAAGATGGAACCGAAGCTCCGTGGTTGATTGATTGAAGGAATAGAAAAATGCAACGTCTCTCCTCTTTCTCCCATGCTTGGACGCATGTAGTACTACAGTATAGAGCACAGAGTCTACTCCCCTGTCCCTTCTATCACAAATCACAAAGTAGTGAGGCGTCAAATCACAAAAGCACGGACGAAGCAACCATCATTTCACTCTTCGCTGACTCCGCTTCTCCATCGTCTTCTTCGAGAAGCCATCTCACTGCATTAGTTACTCCTAGTAGTAATAGTAAAGGACTTCCTGGATGCAAATGGTGTTCTCCGTCGAACACACTTCGCCAAACCACCACAAAAAAATATCATCGACGTCTCCGCAATGGGGAAGGAAGTCAAATATAGTTACTACCTCCATTTTTTTGTACACAAGGCCAGTATATCAAAATTACAATTTGGAAAGGGCCACTAACACTAATCGAGGCAAAATTGATGGGGTTAGCAACCAAGGACATTAATATCCCCTGCATGCATGCGGAAGTGAGAAGGTTGGTTTGCATGGCGTTGCATTAATCAAGCGATGATGAGTGGACGGTTAGCTCTTTGGTCTTTGGAGAAGAAAATACACATTAATTGACACGTGAAACGAGGATTTGTATCAATTAAATCCCGCGAAGGAAAACCCAACCTTTCTTTTTTAACACTAGTACTCCTAGTACGTACTAAAAAGAAATGGAGGGAGTACGTACTTATCTTGTTTGGGTCTAGGCCTTGCATTGCCAAACTTCGCCACACATTTTTGCCAAGCTTGCCTAAAGTTTTCAAAATGAGAAGGAGGTACACTTGCGCACAGCTATCGCGGTCGCGCCGCCCCTCACACGGTCGCTCTTGAACGCCGCGGTCACACCGCACCCTCACACAGTCGCTCCTGCACGCTGCAAACCCAACCAAGGGAACACACCTTCACTGACACGTGCTGTCGCATGTGAACGCAACAAACTCAGCCATCCTATCACTGACACATAATTTTCATTCATAGAGTATGTTTATCCAACTACATGTTGGGGAGTATCCGTACGGCCCGTGCGGTGGTTGTCGTGGTTCTAAGTCTGACAATAGTGTAGGGGGTAAGTATGGAGAGGCAAGATCTTAGCTATGGAGAAGTTGTAAGCACACAAGGTTTACGAGTTCAGGCCCTTCTCGGAGGAAGTAATAGCCCTACGTCTCGAAGCCCGGAGGCGGTCGTCTGGATTATGCGTGTATGAATTACAGGGGTGCGAACCCTTGTCTCGGAGGAGGGGGTGGCTTATATAGAGTGTGCCAGGACCCCAGCCAGCCCACGTTACAAAGGGTTCAATGTACATTAAGGCAGGGCGTTACTGGTATCGCTAGTAATAAAGTGCTATGATGACCATAAAAGCTACTTAATAACCGACCGTTAGCATGCGGAGTGCCTTTAGGTCTTCTGACTGTCGAGTGGCTTGGTCTTGGTCGAGTGGTTGCTTCTTGGTCGAGTATCTTCGAGTTTGTCGAGTGGAACACCTCCAAGTTGATTGAAAGATGATTTCTTCTGGAGATGTCCTTGGGTAGGTCAGTTTGGACAGGTCCATGCCCCTACCCTAGGTACATAGCTTCATCATTAGCCCCCGAATGGATCGAGGTTTGAGTGGGAAAGGGATTGAGCACTTCTCCGACTCATTTTTCATGCCGTGAGCATTTCTTGTTTCGGATCAATGAACCTGAGCGATGGCAGCGACTTCCTTTCCAGTCGCCTTGATCCATTCTTAGGTTTTTGTCGAGTGAGTTTCTTTACTTGAAAGGCTCCGAGTGACGGTGCGGAGGAGATCTTTGGTCTGACAAGTTGTTCCGCTGCCCGCAGATTTCGTGGGATCCGAATTTTGGGAAGCGCGCGGGACGGGGGAGGCCACAGTAATCGGATGGGATAGAGCGGAGTCGCCTCGATCCCCGCGCCACCTTTTTCACCATGTATCGCGCACGCGATTGTTACGGGATTTGACAGAACCACCCGGGCCTACCAGTCAGCCACTCAGAAGCGGCCTCATATAAGGCGTTGGACCGGGGTCTCTCGAACAGTGCGTCCCCATTATCTCTTCTCCTATTCACGCTCCTCCGCTGCGCTCGCTCTCGCCCTCGCGCCACCGTTCCGTACGCGTCTCGCCGGCGACGATGGGGAAGGAGAAGACGGCGGCTCTGGAGCGGGCAAAGAAGGCGATGGCGAGGTCGAAGGGGAAGGCGACCAGTCGGGGCGGATCCTCCTCGCGACCGGCCTGTCGAAGGGATGGATCCAGGGCGACAGGATCCACTCGAAGCTCACCCAAGAAGACCTCGACGACCTGGCCGAGGGAGGGCTGATCCCCTATGACTCGGCGCGGCTTCCGGGGAAGGAATCCGAGCCGCAATCCCGAGAGGGTGAGCGCGTTCTTCTTGCCACCCACGTCGACCGTGGATTTTCCTTGCCTCCTCACCCTTTCTTTCGAGGATTTCTGAACTTCTTTGGGGCACAACTCCACCATTTTACTCCCAACACAATCGTTTATCTCGCCGCTTTCATTTCTTTGTGTGAGAATTTCCTGGGTTCCTGGCCTCACTGGGTCTTTTCAAGCATATTTTCACTTGTCGCTCCCAGACAGTGAAAAAGGCTAATCCGAGTGACGAGAGGACTCAAGTGATCCAGATGTGTGGGGATCTTGGTATCCAGATGAGAGGGAAAATCTCCTTTCCGGCCATGATTCTTCCCGACTCAGTTCGCGGATGGCAGTCGACCTGGTTTTACTATAAAGACCAGTCGATGCCAGGGCAGTCGACTGGCCTCCCTCCCTTTACCATGGACCGAGTGAGGAAACCATCCCCTTTGAAGGTGCTCCCGGAGGAGAAAGCGCAGGTGAGGGTGCTGGTCGAGCGAGTGGTCCAGCTTATCCGTGACGGGGTCACCGGTATGGATATCTTGGAGGTCTTCCTTCAGCGGAGCATCCAGCCTCTTCAAGCCCGAGACCATCCGATGTGGATGTATTCGGGTCTTGAAGACTCCACTCGGATTCACCCGGAGGAGGTCGATGATGACACATTGGAGAAGTGGCTGTCGGGCATCACCAGAAACAAGGATAACCCCAGGGGAGCCAGGAGAGTTCCCCCATTCGACCAGTCTCATGCACCAGAGAAGGTCTGATTCTGAGTTTTTGCTTGTAATCTAAATTCACTCGCGCAGCTGCCTATACTGCATCGACTGACTTTGTTCTCCCTGCTTTCTTTCAGGCCATTATTGAAATGTATTCAATGCCCAACGGAGAGCAAGAGCAAGCTCTGGAAGGCGAGGCGAGTGGCGGTGACAGTGGCGAGTGGACTTCCGACGGTGAAGGGGATGGAGGAAGCGATGACTCAAGCGATGGAGAAGAAGTCGAGTCGCCCCCTCGCAGGGAGAGGCGATCCAAGCTTGACCAAGAACGACCGAGCGCCTGCGAAAAGGCAACTGCTCAGGCTGGTCAGTCTTCGAGGCATCCTCGGATCTCTTCACCAACCCCGACTGAGAAGGCGCCAAAGTACCCCAAAGTTGTAGAGCCGAAGACTCAGAAGGCGTTGCCGAAGATCAAGATTGATATCCCCGTCGCTTCCGCGTGAGTGTCTCTCTTTGTATTCACTCGATGCTCCGCGCTGTTTGTTTTTCTTGTTTTAACCGGACAAACTTTGGAACCGTCAGCGCTGCCACTTCTGGGACCTCAGCTTACAGGGACGATGATGAGGTGATGGAGGATGCGGTCACTTCTAATCTGGGTATGATTTCTGCCATACTATCTTTGTTCGGTCGATTCAACTGCAATGTGCATCATTGGGTGACGTGATTTTGGCAATTGAACTTTGCATAGCTCCCAACATTATTGACCTCCCCGATGATGATGAAGAGCCCGAGAGGTCTTTGACGAGGAAGAATAGGCAAGCTCCTGCAAGCGAGGCGCTACAGTCGACGCCGAGGGCAGAACCAGTCGTTCAGGACACTGGCGACGCCAATCGGGGTTCTGTTACCTTCGCCGTGCCACTGTTGAGTGCCTTGCCTTCTTCGTCGACTGCTCAGGCCCCTGTCGACCCACCTTCAGTTTTTGCGACCCATCATGTCCCAGAAGACAAAGTGAGTGCTGCCAGGGAAGCTATACGCCAGGCGGGCGTCATGATGGAGAAGATGAAGATGGTGCGGGATGCCAGTCAGGCTGCCTACGACGCCAGCTCGGCTCTCCAAAGCAACGTTCAGGTTAGTTGGTCGCCGCTTGTTCTGTTAGGATATGATATCTGAAGACTCTTTCCGAAAATCTTTGCTCCAAAAATCTTTGCGATAGTACACCCACTGGGTGCGTTGATTGAACTTTGAATTAGTGGGGGCACGCTGAGTGCACCCACTGGGTGTAGTCCCCGAGACTATGGTGGACTGCGGGCAGTCGACTGTAGTCTTTGTATTTTGTCGAGTGTAAACCGAACTGATAGTTTGTCTCTTCCACTCGGTCTGGTCGAGTGGGGTCAGAACCGGTGGGGGCACGCCAAGTGCACCCACTGGGTGTAGTCCCCGAGACCGCGGTCGACTACTGGCAGTCGACTGTGGTCTGAGTTCTTTCTCTCTTATTTTTTTTACTCCCTGCACTCGACTCCGGCGGGCCGGTCGAGTGGGATAAGAACCGGTGGGGGCACGCAAAGTGCACCCACTGGGTGTAGTCCCCGAGGCTATGGTGGACTGCGGGCAGTCGACCGTAGCCTTAGTACTTATTGACTTTGTTGTTTTTCGATGTAAAAATAACTTCTCCCCTTTGATTTCAGAAATCTTGTGATCTTGGAGCTCGCTTTGCTGACTTGGAGAAACAGCAGATCCAACTGAACCTTAACTTGGAGCTGGCAAAGACAGAGCTGCAAAGGGTCAAGGACGACGCCACTGGTAAAACAAATTTGTCGACTGGTCTGTCTTAGGCTTGAGTACCCTTCTGCTCTTTCTGAATCAGGCATCATTTCTTTGTAGTAAAACTGAGATAAGCTCTGGCGAAGAAGGATCAGGATTTGGATGCTGCTCGAAAGGAGGCTGACGACAGAACCGCTCTAGCTGAACAGAAACTGGCTTCGGTCGGCCAGTTGGAAGAAGAGAATACCAGGCTGAAATCTGCTCTGAATGACACCAACAAGGAGTGCTCGCGCTGGAAGAAGGAGAATCTCATCCTGGGCGAGAAGATGGAAAGCATTGCTCGCAGGAGGGACGATTTGGAGAGCTATCTGAGGAGCCTTGCCAAGAAGTTGTTCATCAAGCTTGAAGGTGCACATTTTGTTCTGACTGATTTTTTTATGTCGACTTAGTGTACGAAAATTGACTTATCCTTGGATCGTGAATGCAGAGTTTTGCCAGAACTTCGAGGAGGAGACTGGGCGGATTGAGCCAGGTTTGGACCCAATCAATTCTCCCATAAAAGATGAAACTGCCATGAATCTGCTCCGACTGGAATCCCGCATCGATGGTGTCGTGGACTACTTGGCTCGACTGAAGGTCGGCATGTCGCGGATCAACCCGGAACTTTGGCCAGAGACCACGCCCCAGAATGATCTCGAGTCCCTGATGACTCGACTTAACGAAATCCCTGATCGAGTGCAGGAGTGGAAGAAATCTTCTGCCTGGTGTGGAGCTGATGTGGCCCTGTCTCTGGTTCGCGTCCATTGCAAGGAGGTGCGTCAAGATAAGCTAGCGGCAATCAAGGTTGCCAACACCCAGAAGCACGACTTCCGATCTTTTATGGAGACTTTCATCGCTGCAGCCACTCGGATCACCGACGACGTCGACCTAGACGAGTTCGTCGAGCCTGCTAGTCCTCCTCCCACGGAGTGAACAAACTTTTGTGCCTCACCTTAAATTTGCCTCGGGATGCCGAGTGGTTTTTGTAACCATTAAACTCTTTCGGGCTGAAAGCCCGAGCACTTCGATCTGTGGTCCGGAACCTTTAGGGTTTATCTGAACTTGGTTTATCGTTAAATATCTTCATGAATCCCCCGTCGAGTGGGAATCATTCTTCATTCGAGACAACTTTTGTATTTGTGGCGCAGCTCCGAAGGAGAAGGTGGTAGTCGACCTGCATCTTGTTACTGCAGAGCGGGACGGAGCGCACATTGTATTTGTGGCGAAGCTCTCAAGGAAAAGGTGGCAATCGACCCGCACCTCGTTACTGCAGAGCAGGATGGAGCACACATTGTATTTGTGGCGAAGCTCTCACGGAGAAGGTGGCAGTCGACCTGCACCTCGTCGTCCTTGAGGATTCAGATGTGTTTCGTACTTAGGCGAGTACTGGACTGCAGCTAAGCCTCCAAGTGGGAGGCTGGCTCACCACTCGGTAGGATTTTCAGATACTTAGGCGAGTACTGGACTGCAGCTAAGCCCCCGAGTGGGAGGATTGCTCTCCACTCGGTAGGATTTTTTCAAACTTAGGCGAGTGCCGGACTGCAGCTAAGTCTCCAAGTGAGAGAACTTAGGCGAGTACTAGACTGTAGCTAAGCCCCCGAGTGGGAGGATTGCTCTCCACTCAGTAGGATTTTTTCAAACTTACGCGAGTGCCGGAGTGCAACTAAGTGTCCAAGTGAGAGAACTTAGGCGAGTACTGGACTGCAGCTAAGCCCCATAGTGGGAGGATTGCTCTCCACTCGGTAGGATTTTTTCAAACTTAAGCGAGTGCCAGACTGCAGCTAAGTCTCCAAGTGAGAGAATCTTAGGCGAGTACTGGACTGCAGCTAAGCCCCCGAGTGGGAGGGTTGCTCTCCACTTGGTAGGATTTTTTAAATACTTAGGCGAAACGGATTCGCAGCTAAGCCCCCGAGTAGGAGGCTGGCTCGCCACTCGGTAGGAAATCATTTTTACAAACTTAGGCGAAGCGGATTCGCAGCTAAGCCACCCACTGGGGGATTTCTCACGCAAACAAAAACAATAATAATCACTGGGAAAATTATAACGCTCTAGTCTTTGATAAATAAACTACAGGAGTTTTTTCTTATTACATCTCATCCGAGTGAGAATTCAAGTATAAAAGGGGCGGAGGAGCTCCGCAATCCAGGCTCGCGGCTCATCAATCTGGCGATCGACATTGTAGAGGTGGTATGCTCCATCGTGGAGGACTCTGGTGACTATGAAGGGGCCTTCCCAAGTAGGAGTGAGTTTGTGTGGTTTCTACTGATCCACTCGGAGGACTAAGTCTCCTTCTTGGAAGGCTCGAATCTTCATGTTTCTGGCATGGAATCGATGCAAGTCTTGCTGATAGATGGTCGATCGGATCATGGCCATTTCTCTTTCTTCTTCCAGGAGGTCGACTGCGTCCTGCCGGGCTTGTTCTGCTTCATCTTCAGAGTAGAGCTCGACTCGGGGAGCGTTGTGAAGCAGGTCACTCGGCAAGACTGCCTCGGCTCCGTAGACCAGAAAGAATGGGGTTCTTCTGGTCAATCGGTTCGGGGTTGTCCTCAATCCCCAAAGGACTGATGGAAGCTCATCGACCCATGCACCTGCTGCATGCTTGAGATCGCACATCAATCGGGGTTTCAGTCCTTTGAGAATTAGGCCGTTCGCCCTTTCTGCTTGCCCATTCGACTGAGGGTGAGCGACCGAAGCATAGTCGACCCGAGTGCCCTGAGAGGCGCAAAAGGCCCTGAATTTGTCGGAATCGAAGTTTGACCCATTGTCAGTGATGATGCTGTGCGGAACTCCATATCTGAATATCAACTCTCTAATGAAACTGATAGCAGTGCAAGCATCAAGATTCTTGATAGGCTTGTCTTCAATCCATTTGGTGAACTTGTCGACTGCTACGAGTACATGAGTGAAGCCGCTCCTACCCGTTCTTAGTGGTCCAACCATGTCCAGCCCCCAAATAGCGAAGGGCCAGACGAGTGGAATGGTTTTCAGGGCTGACGCGGGCTTGTGCGACATATTGGAGTAATACTGACATCCTTCACATTTGTCGACTATCTCTTTTGCCATTTCATTGGCTCTTGGCCAGTAGAACCCCGCTCGGTATGCTTTAGCCACAATGGTCCGAGAGGACGCATGATGACAACAGGTCCCCGAGTGGATATCATCAAGGATCACCTGACCTTCTTCTGGTGTAATACACTTCTAGCTGACCCCATTATCGCTTTCTCTATACAACTGTCCCTTTATGACTGTAAAGGCCTTGGATCGATGGATGATCTGTCGAGCCTCTTCTTCATCCTCTGGGAGTTCTTTCCTTAGGATGTACGCGATGTATGGTACTGTCTAGACGAGAGTGATGACCAAGACTTCCATGATCAGGTCGACCACAGCTGGAATTTCAACTTCAGTCGGATCCGTGGCACTTTTTGGCTGCGGGGCCTCTTCAGTGAAGGGATCCTCCTGAACTGATGGTGTGTGGATGTGTTCCAAAAACACATTGCTGGGAATGGCTTCTCTTTTGGAACCTATTTTTGCCAGATCATCAGCTGCTTGATTTTTCAGTCGGGGTATGTGATGAAGCTCTAACCCTTCAAATTTCTTCTCCAGCTTTCTCACTGCATTGCAATAACCAGTCATGGCTGGACTTCTGACGTCCCATTCCTTCATCACATGATTAACCACCAAATCTGAGTCGCCATATACCATGAGGCGACGGACGCCGAGTGAAATGGCCATGCGCAACCCATATAAAAGTGCTTCGTATTCTGCCTCGTTATTGGAGGAATCAAAGTGGATTTGAAGAACATATCTGAGTTTATCTCCTCTGGGGGAGACCAACACCACTCCGGCACCGAAACCATTCAGCATCTTGGAGCCGTCGAAGAACATGGTCCAATGCTCCGAGTGAACCTGAGTCGGCAGTTGCTGTTCAATCCACTCGGCGACGAAATCTGCGATTGCCTGGGACTTGATAGCTTTCTTTGCCTCAAACTTGATATCTAGAGGAAGGAGTTCAATCGCCCATTTTGCCACTCGACCAGTTGCATCGCTGTTATGCAGGATCTCTGACAATGGAGCGTCGCTGACGACTGTAATGGAATGATCAAAGAAGTAGTGAGCAACTTTCTTTGTGGTCATATAAATTCCATATACAAGCTTCTGATAATGAGGATATCTTTGCTTCGATGGGGTCAAGACTTCAGAAATATAATATACTGGGCGCTGAACTTTGAAGGTTTTTTCCTTCTTCTTCCCGCTCGACCGTAAGTATGGTACTGATGACTTGTCCTGTGGCTGCAATGTAAAGCAGCAAAGGCTCCTTCGTGATTGGGGCAGCAAGCACCGGCTGGGTGGAGAGCAGAGCTTTGAGCTCTGCAAACGCTGCATCAGCTTCAGGAGTCCACTCGAACTTGTCGGACTTCTTCATCAATCGGTAAAGAGGCAATGACTTTTCACCGAGACGAGATATGAATCGACTTAGGGCGGCCAAGCAACCAGTAAGCTTCTGGACGTCGTGCACTCGCACAGGACTTTTCATTCGGAGTATAGTACCGACTTTTTCTGGATTGGCGTCGATTCCCCGTTCAGAAACGAGAAAACCGAGTAATTTTCTGCCAGGAACTCCGGATGTGCACTTTGATGGATTAAGCTTGATATCATACCTCCTGAGGTTGGCAAAGGTTTCAGCAAGGTCAGTCAGCAGGTCGGAACCCTTCCATGACTTGACCACAATATCATCCATGTACGCCTCCACATTCCGACTGATTTGGGTGAGCAAACACTTTTGAATCATCCTCATGAATGTGGCTCCGGCATTCTTGAGGCCGAACGGCATGGTAACATAACAGAAGCACCCGAATGGAGTGATGAAGGCTGTTTTGATCTCGTCAGGTCCATACAGACGGATCTGATGGTACGCGGAGTAGGCGTCTAAAAAAGACAGTCGCTCACATCCCGCAGTCGAGTCGACTATCTGATCGATGCGGGGGAGAGGAAAATGATCTTTCGGACAGGCCCGATTGATATGTTTAAAGTCAATGCACATGCGAAGTGACTTGTCCTTCTTGGGGACCATAACAACGTTGGCGAGCCACTCGGAGTGGTAGATTTCTCGGATGAACTCCGCTGCTAAGAGCCGAGCCACCTCCTCGCCAATGGCCTTTCTCTTCTGGACGGCGGACCATCGGAGATGTTCCTTGACAGGTTTTACTTTTGAGTCGACTCTTAGGCGGTGCTCTGCCAGATCCCTGGGAACACCCGGCATGTCAGAAGGCTTCCATGCAAAAATGTCCTAGTTCTCACGGAGGAACTGGATGAGCGCTTCTTCCTATTTTGAGTCGAGTGTTGTCGAGATATGAGTTGGAGCAGCGCTGGGGTCGGTCGGGTGGATGTGAGCTGTCTTTGTATCGCCAGTCGACTGAAAAGCTGATTCTGTAGCGGGCTTCTTGGCTCGCAACAAATCACTCGGGTCTGCAGTCTTCTGGTATTCCTGCAACTCCACCACTGCCATCTGAGCATCGGCGATCTTCGAACCTTTCTGAAAACATTCTTCCGCTTTCTTCCGATTGCCCGTAATAGTGATCACACCTTTGGGGCCAGGCATCTTCAATTTGAGATACACATAACATGGTCGGGCCATGAAGCGTGCATAAGCTGGCCTGCCCAAGATAGCGTGGTAGGCACTCTGGAAGTCTATAACTTCAAATGTCAACTTTTCTTTGCAGTAATTCTTGGAATCACCGAAAACCACATCAAGAGCAATCTGGCCGAGTGATTCAGCCTTCTTCCCAGGAATGACTCCATGGAAACTCATGTTGCTGGCACTGAGTCTAGACATCGGAATGCCCATCCCTTTCAACGTCTCAGCATATAATATGTTCAAACCACTGCCACCATCCATCAGGACTTTGGTCAGTCGAGTGCCTTCAACAACTGGGTCGACCACCAAAGCTTGCCTCCCAGGGGTGGTGATGTGCGTTGGGTGATCGGACCGGCCGAATGTTATGGCAGTCTGAGACCACTTCAGATAACTGGGTGTCGCCGGAGCGACCATATTCACCTCTCGGTTGATAACTTTCAGTCGACTTTTGCTTTCAACATCAGCAAAAATCATCAGAGTAGAATTGACCTGAGGGTATCCGTCGTCACTATCTTCCTTGTCCTCAATTTTGTCCGACTCCTTTTCCTTATCTTTGGGCTGCTTGCCCTGGAACTGCTCGATCAAGAGTCGACACTGTCGAGTGGTATGTTTCGGGTAAATGAAATTACCCTCTTCATCTTTCTTGGTGTGGACAAGACATGGAAAATCCAACACATCATTTCCGTTCTTTAACTTTCTTGGGGTTCCAAGGTCCTTTAGGTTTCTCTTTAAACTTTCCTTGGGTTACAGCTAAGGCTTCCCCAGGAGCAGCCGGCTCGGCTTTCCGCTTCTATTTCCGATTGGGCTTTCCTCCGGTTTCTTGGGCGACTGATTTGAGCTTGCCACTCCTGAGTCGATCCTCATCTTCACCATTAGCGTACTTGGTGGCAATCCCCATCATCCGGTTCAGAGACATATCTCCGGTCCGACCGAATTTCAGATTCAGTTCTCTGTACTTGACGCCTTCTTTGACGGCACAGACTGCTTGGTGGTCAGGCACATTCTCTACTGTGTGATGCAACGTGATCCATCTCTGAATGTAATCCCTCAAGGTTTCATTTGGCTTCTGCACGCAAGACCGCAGTTCTGTCAGCCCTGCCGGCCTCTTGCATGTTCCTTCAAATGTGGTGACAAACACTCGGGCGAGATCTTCCCAAGTGTAAATGCTGCTGGGTGCTAACTGGTTCAGCCATGCTCTGGCCGAGCCCTCCAACATGAGAGGCAGGTGTTTCATGGCCACTTCATCATTGCCGCCACCAATCTGGACGACCACTCGGTAGTCTTCAAGCCAAGTATCGGGCTTGGACTCGCCAGTGAACTTGCTGACTCCAGTCGCCAACTAGAAGTTGGGAGGAATCACAGCGGCCCCGATGGCTCTACTAAAGCACTCTGGCCCCGAAACATGTGCTCTGCTGCTGGCAGGAGCATCTTTGGCGTGACCTTCCCGGTGAGCTCTGTTCCTGTTGACCAAACCTTGAACGAGAATGGATCTCGCATCAAAGCCTGGCTCCCTGGAGTCGACTGGAATCCTTCGGCCAACACTATGAGGGCGCCTATCATCCTGTTGTCGAGGCGCATACGACCCGCTCCTCGGGGGAGGGGTGGGCACTCGACGTCGATCATCACAATCGAATCGGTGATCATATTGCTCATGGTTCCCATACTGATTACGCCGGTCCCCACGTCCCTCACGCCTCGGGGGTGATATACCTGCGGGGGCGGGAAGAGCTGACGTTGACTGGATTCGGGAACCCGTTGTCGCGCATGCTCGTCGAGTGCTCGCTGGAGGTTCTCCAGTCGAGTGCGCTCGGCCAAGTTTGCCAGTCGCACGTCTTCCAAGGCATGAGCCTCGGGGGTTTCTCCAACGATAGGAGTGTGCAGTGCATCCATGTTCCGGCGGCGAAGTTCTTCTCTCTGCAGCGACGTGAGAGGCTCGGGAAGATATTCCTCATGGGGACACGACCGGTCGCCTCCACCCGCGCCTCCGTCGGTGCGGGGAAAACCGGGAGGACTGGGCAGTCCATCGACCATCAGAACCTCCGCCGCCGGATCATTGCTGTCGCACTCGGATGCGGTCTCTGCGGAGCCAGTCGACAGGTCGAACATGCCATAGAGGGATTCGTCGGGCTCAATCACCGCGACTTGAGGGGTGGCCGACTGGCGTGCCACCGCGTGTCTCACCCACCGCTGAAGTCTCGACCGACCGGAGCACTTGCGCCGGCGGGAAACAGGGAGGGAGGACAACACATGAGCCGACCGGTAGGGGGTCGACAGTTACCGTGGGAGAACGCCGCGGACGCACGCGCTAAAGTGCGTTGCCCCGCGGACAGGGAGTGCGTCCATGTCGAGCGGAGCCACCTGAAGCCAAGCGGAGTCGTCGGCGATGAACGTGAGCGTGCCGAGACGGATCTCGCGGCCCTCCACCAAAACTCTGCCGAAAACCATGATGATTTGGGTCGGAAAATATCGCAACTCCTCCACAAAACGCTAAAACACCGGCCCCACGGTGGGCGCCAACTGTCGTGGTTCTAAGTCTGACAGTAGTGTAGGGGGGTAAGTATTGAGTGGCAAGATCTTAGCTATGGAGAAGTTGTAAGCACGCAAGGTTTATGAGTTCAGGCCCTTCTCGGAGGAAGTAATAGCCCTACGTCTCGGAGCCCGGAGGCGGTCGACTGGATTATGCGTGTATGAATTACAGGGGTGCGAACCCTTGTCTTGGAGGAGGGGGGTGGCTTATATAGAGTGCGCCAGGACCCCAGCCAGCCCAGGTTACAAAGGGTTCAATGTACATTAAGGCAGGGCATTACTGGTAATGCTAGTAATAAAGTGCTATGATGACCATAAAAGCTACTTAATAACCGACCGATAGCATGCGGAGTGCCTTTAGGTCTCCTGACTGTCGAGTGGCTTGGTCTTGGTCGAGTGGTTGCTTCTTGGTCGAGTATCTTCGAGTCTGTCGAGTGGAACACCTCCAAGTCGATTGAAAGATGATTTCTTCTGGAGATGTCCTTGGGTAGGTCAGTTTGGACAGGTCCATGCCCCTACCCTAGGTACATAGCTTCATCAGTGGTTTGTTGGGGAAGAAGAAGAGGTGAGGAAGAAGGAAAGAAGGGTTAGGAGACGTAGGATATTCATCCAACTGCCTGAAATGGTAGACTGACCCAGGTCAGGCGACTTGCATAACAAATATATGTTTTTACACAGCAAAAGATCCATGAAAACAACAACATAAAGAAAAACTATCACTGCTCGCGGAAAGAGACGACCTCGTCGTCTTTGGCTGCCAGCGCGAACCAGCCGTCGCTGCCGACATGTGTCTCCTCACCGTGGTTGTCCTCGGCCTCCAGCTACTCGTTCAAGCGGAGCGTGCGGGCGCTCTGCACGGACGAGAGCACAGCCCGGTTCAAGTCAAGGACGTCCGGTTCCGCCTGCAGGAGGGCCTCGATGGCAGCGGCATCCGCGCGCTCTGCGTCGAGTCAAGCCTCCACCGCCCGGTTCAAGTCCAGGACGTCCGGTTCCGCCTGCAGGAGGGTGTTGATGAGAGCGGCATCCGCGCGCTCTGCGTCGAGTCGAGCCTCTGCCGCCCGGTTCAAGTCCAGGACGTCCGGTTCCGCCTGCAGGAGGGCCTTAATGGCAGCGGCATCCACGCGCTCCGCCTCAAGTTGAGCCTCCGCCGCCCGGTTCACATCCACGACATCCGGTTCCACCTGCAGGAGAGCCTCGATGGCAGCGGCATGCGCATGCTCCGCGTCGAGTTGAGCCTCTGCCTCCCGGTCCTCCTTTAGTATCGCCATGTTGAACCATTGGTCCGCCTGCACCATGCGGGACTCAGACGCCGGCACGAAGTCGACGTCCATCGTCTCATACCCATCGAGGGCCTTCTGCGCCGCGACCTCCGCCATGAACATTGGATCGGCTTCCTCCTCCTTGTAGCTTGGCTCCAGAGAACTCGGGGATTGGCCCGCCGCAAAGCGAGCTTGGGAACGGAGGTCTGTGGCGCCGACCGCCACCGCGATTTCTGCGCGGTGCTCCGGCGTCAGCATCTTCTAGTAAGTGATCTTGCAGCGCACCATGGCTTTCCAGCGAACTAGGGGACGCTTGATGCGGGCTAGGGGATCGAAAGGTGGGGGAATGGGCTGGAGATTTGGTGTGGTTTTAGGGCAGTGGCTGGCGTAGGCCGAGCAGCGAAGGTTCTGGTGTGAATAGTGGTTCCGGTGACGACCGGTCCATCGGTTTTGACTGTACATCGCCCTTCTCGCATTCGCGTTGCAGCCCGGCATGCTGGACCCTCCACGTCACCCACCGAATGGAACGTGCTTCGTCTTGCGTTTTCGCTCGCTTGGGGGACCGCAGTTGAGAGCAAACCAACGTCCGTCCCCCTCCCCCGCCCGCGTCATTTATTATACCACCATTCCCTCCGTTTTATGCGGAGTAAATAAAAACAGAGGGAGTATTACTATGGATGAGGATCCCCTGACGTGGCCGAACCCATTGAGTAACTGACATGCGGGGCCTAGCAAGCATGGGGTCCGCCAGTAAGTGACCGAAAGGGAGGGTAAGGCAGGGATACCTACGTCAGAGGATCCACTTCCACTATACTACTTTGACCAAATGTTAGAGTAATAATATATGACATGCAACTTACACAAATGTTAGAGTAATAATATATGACATGCAACTTACACAAAGCATACATGGTCTAATGCGTTTTTCGAGGCTAACTTTGACCAAATGTTAGAGTAATAATATATGACATGCAACTTACACAAAGCATACAGTCAAATTCGTATGTGAAAGGAGTTTCCAATGATATAATTTTCACATTATACATCTCACGTACTATTAATCTTGTCAATAGTCAAATTGGAAACCATCTCGAGTACAAATCTAGGAGTACGCACGAATCTAACAATATTGATTGGGTGTTGTTGAATGTTGATACCTTTTTTTATCAAAGTAGATATACTTTGACTACACATAAAACTTATATGTAAACTACTCCCTCCTTCCATCTGTATAGGGCCTAATGCGTTTTCGAGGCTAACTTTGACCAAAAGGTAGAGCAATAATATATGACATGCAACTTAAATAAAGCATACCATCAAATTCGTATGTGAAAGGAGCTATATAATTTTCGCATTATACATGTCATGTACTATTAATCTTGTCAATAGTCAAAGGCGGTCTTGAAAAATGCATTAGGGCCAATATAGATGGAAGGAGGGAGTAGAAAGGATAGGAGGGAGTATATTGTACGTTCAAAAACGGAACGAACATTGAATACCCTTTATATATGATTTGTGGATGCTATGATCACCGGTTCAAAATTTTGAATCCGCCTTAGGTATCATGTGCCCCCACTCGTTCCCTCTCGATTTCATCTCGGGGTCCGGAGATCTATTGAAAGAGGACTAGGGTGGGTACATGCGAATGATACTCGGCGGAATGTTCAAATGAGGCATGCGGGAGGATGGACTCGACTGGAGGGCGACATGATCGATGGAGAAGAGGGTTGGAGAGGAATGAGAAATAAGCAAACGCCACATGATTATACTTGAATGGCTCAAATAAACAATAAGTTGTCTCGCTTGGCCTACATAGTGAAAGGCCTAATGCGCAACGCGGAGCACTGACGCTCGAATATGGCCGGGAAAATAGGGAAACAGACATGTGGGGCACACCCGTCAGGATGACGTAGCGCAGACTGGTCCAATGGAGGAGCTGGCCCACGACCTCCTCGCCACCGACAACAGTTCATGTGGATCATTGGGGCCAACAACGGGGCGCAGCTCCAGCACCACCTCTGGACACGACGACCGCGGTGAGCGACACGCTCATATTGTCGCTAGACACGGTCGGTTTCAGTTTGCCGAGGGTGGTGTTAGTGTTGTGGCACGACCAACGGTATGTTTGGTTTGTGCCCAAGGTTGCCCCATCAAAGCATTGGGTAGCCAAAATTTTGGTTGAGGTATTGGTTGCCCATGATTTGGCCGACATTGGCAAGAAAAATGAACTTGAGTTGGCTAGAGTTGATTGGCATGCCAAAGAAATGGCAACCATCCAAACAAAGACCAATCTTTGAGTCATGACCAAAATTTTGGTTGAGGTATTGGTTGCCCATGATTTGGCCAACATTGGCAAGAAAAACGAACTAGAGTTGGCTAGAGTTCATTGGCATGCCAAAAAAATGGCAACCATCCAAACAAAGACCAATCTTTTGGTCATGACCAAAATTTTGGCAAGGTGCACTTTGGCCACAATCCAAACACACTCCAACACCCGGCTCATCGAGGATGCACGGGGCGCCGCGACGCGTCCGCGGAGTGGTGTAGCGCGACCAACTGCATCCTCTGGACCTGAGACCATGCTGGGTCATCTTGCTTTTTTAATGACATGCGGGGATCGCATGTGAGCAAAGTGCATCTCCAACGTTGCCACGACCGCAGCTGACTACCCTGGCACACCAAAACCCTCGTCCCTCGCGCCGTCGCGCGGTGCGTTCCCAGCTGGCGCCAGCTGCCCGCATTCATGCCGTCCATTCGTATGTCTTCATTAAGAGGCTCGGTGCCCGAGGAACAACTCCGGACGCTTGGCCTCACCGGAATGTGCTACTTAAAGCGGCAACGCCCAGCTAACCTCCACACCATAGCGCATCGTCCTCCTACCTGGAACCACATCCGCCATGACCGCAAGCGCAAACGCTCTGTGGGAGAGCTTGTCTTCGGGGATGGAGCTCGAGGTCGCCGCCCTCGCTGAAGTCGCCGCACAAGCGGTGGCCACGCTGGCGGCCGACGACGGGAGCACCGTCAGCCACGCGTCCTACTTGCCGTCATGCAACGTCCGGCACCGCCGAGGTCGGGGACTCCTCCGAGGATGAGTAGGGCATGGGAGGCGGCAGGCATGGTGTGCCAACTGGCCGGCCCGTCTCCCGTGTTCTACTTTTCCTCGTCGGAGACCGCACCTTCACTTCACGGGTCTTGAACCCCGCCCCCGTACATGGAGATCACAGATGGAGGACGTCGGTCGCCGCCGTAGAATAGGTTTAGGGTCGGGTTTCTTTTATTTTTTGTCCTATAAAAGTTCGAAATGTAATGAAAATCTGCCGTGTTTGCATTAATCTCGGCCGGTGTATATGAACTTTCACAATAATATACATATTGTAGGAGTACTAGCAAGATGCCCGTGTGTTGCACGGAAGATCAAGATCTTGTGGGAGAAAAGGATGAACGAGGGAAAGCCTTATCTGCAAATGTGGAGAGGAGTGCGGGTAAATTGTCATAGTTTCCTTCCTATCCGTTAGATATAGATCGGACGGCCTATATCGCAGGATCGGGCACATCTTTCTATATCTATGGGAACCTACGAAAGGGTTAACATAAATTGCCTCTCTCTCTCCTCCCCTGATTTTCATGGTGGTGGGCCCCTCCCTCCCGCCAATCTACAATCAACAGCTCACACGTTTCACATTACGTTAATTACGTAACTGGGATTACATAGGTGTAGCATTACTCATCCTAAAAAACCCAACTAAGCCAACCTCCCAGCATATCGCGCGGGAAAAGACCCGGCCGCGCCGTTTTAGTCGGGATTACCGGATTACTAGTAGTAGTATCGATGGATCACGCGAAGCAACAGATTTTTTTGTGGGGGCGAAGCACCTAGTTTAAAAGGAAAAAAAATGCGGTACACTCACAGCACTCCTGTCGCGGTCGCATTGCACCCCACACACGTTCGGTCCTGCACACGGCTCACGCGAACGGAATGCGCTTCGTCTTGCCTCTTCACTGACACGTGGGACTGCACTTGGAGAAACCGACCATGCGCCAAACTCCCCCCGTCCACCACGCGAAAATCCTCCCCCCCACACCCAAAAATTCCCCCCAAATCCGATTCAACCGCCCTTCGGCCAACTAGCCAATAATATTCCCCAAACCCCCTCCCCCCTGTCCCCCTCCACTCCATTCGCTCCGCCAAAGCCGCCCTCCCTGCCGTGCCGATATGTCGGCGCCGCGGTTCGGCGATCCTCTCTCTCCCACAGTACGCTCTCGTAGACTGCCGTCCTCTAGCCGCGCCGCCACCTCTGGCTATGTTCCTCTGGAGGCGTACAATGGTCAGCGCCGCCACCGCTGGCGATGTTCGTGTGGAGACGCACGGCGTTCAACTTCTCCCATGGTACACGCATTCTAGACTGAGGCCCCGTTCATGTCGGTGTAGCGCTGAATGTTAGCTGATAGACGCTGTTAATCTCACTGTTTGCCGAAGTAGTTTACTGTCAATATGCTCTGCTTAAGAAGCTTCCTTGCCCTGTTCTGCACTCAATCTGCATAGCTGAGATGGCATGCCAAGGCTGATTAGTTGCTAAAATATCCTGCCATATATTTATTGTGACTTAGATTGCCATGGTCTAGTAGCCAATCTGTTAGGTGAAATAGCTCTACACCGTTTTATACTCGATCTTTGTTGCTGCGATGGCCTTCGATAGTTCGATGGTTGTGTGCTCGGCCTCATTGACTGCTGAAACAGCCTGCCATAATTTGGCACTCAAATATGTTTGCTAAATTAGCTTTACATATATTTCATTACTTAGATCTGCTCGTCCAAATATCTTGCCATAGCTTTAGACATCGACCTAGGTATTTTTTTCTGGACTTCATAAAAAAAGCATATATGTTTTTCCTGTAATATCTAGTAGAAGAACTAATTTGTATGTCTAACAAATGGACATGACTTGGATAACTTCTGCTCGAAGATTCTCCGCTGCATATGTCGAGGGGGTTGAAAACTTCATGAACTTTATCAGAGCTGAGTACGATGGTCCGAAATCAGATGTGCTCTGCCCGTGTAGCAGTTGTATGAATTCAGTTACAAGACCCCAGTCAACTGTGCAAAATCATCTACACTTGTATGGGATGTCGGTCACATATACTAGGTGGGTTCATCATGGTGAAGCTGTGAACGTCAATGTTATTGACTACGTGGAAGCAGCAGATCACCATCTTGATCTACTTGATGCTCAGGTGGAAGAGGAGGAGGAGGTGGTGGTGGCGGAGCCAGTGAGTTTGACCAACATTGAAACAATGCTACGAAATGCTCGTGCATTCCGTGAACTTTCACCCGCAGAAGAAAAATGGCGGGCCCGCATGCTGGAACAATGCAACGTTGCTGTCACCCCAGGAAATAAGCTGTCAGTATTCTCAGCTATGGTCACCTTTCTTCAGGTGAAGACATCTGAGCGGATGACCAACAAATCATTCGATGTGATGTTGGCTGCTTTCCGTGAATCTTCCCCAGATGCGTCTGAGCTGCCACACACATACAGTAAAATGAAGAATTTCCTTCGTGCAGTTGGAATTGGATATGATATGATCCATGTTTGTAAGAATAATTGTGTTCTGTTTCGGAAGGATTATGCCAACTTAAGTGAATGCCTGAAATGCAAATCATCAAGATGGAAAGATGGCGATGCTGTGAAGAGGATTCCTCATAATGTTCTGAGACATTTTCCAATTACACCAAGATTGTAGAGGTTGTTTCATGATGCTGAAACAAGAGAGGATGTACTGTGGCATTCTAGGAACCAGGAGTACAGAGATCAGAATGTAATGAGCCATCCATCTCATGGTAGTGAGTGGAAAAGCTTCAATGATAAACACAACGAGTTTGCTGCTGACCCGAGAAACATTAGACTTGGCTTAGATTAGATTTAACCCATTTGGCCACCAGAGCGCCACATATAGCATGTGGCCAGTGCTTGTTATCCCTTACAACATGCCTCCAAATGTCTGCACCAGAGAATCAAACTACATGATGGCCTTGCTCATCCCAGGTCCAAAAAGTCCTGGAAAGGATTTTGATTTGTTCATGGAGCCTCTTGTGGAGGAACTTCAACAGCTATGGAAGGGTGTTCTCACTCGATACCTATATAGCAGCCCACCAGCTGATTTCTTTCTGCATGCTGTTATAATTTGGTGCATCCATGATTATCCGGCTTTGGGCACTATGTCAGGGCGAACGACACATGGTTACAATGCATGTATTTGCTGTGACAGGAATCCACTGTCATACGCAATACTTAGCAAGATATGTTACATTGGACACCGCCGTTTCCTTGCCAAGGACAAGTCGCTTCCTAGAAAATACTGAAGACATGTGTTCAATGCAAAGCATGAAAACCGTGATGCGCCAAAGAGGCTCACTGCCGATGAGTTGCAAGTGGAATTAGGGAAGGTCAGGCATATTACACCAGGAAACCATCCTGATAATGGTAGCGGGAAAAGGAAGCGTGGCAGGGCAGAAGAGAGATTATTGTTTACCCGCAGGTCCACTTTGTGGGACTTGGAGTATTGGAAAGATTTGGATCTGCGACATAATCTTGATGTGATGCACATCGGGAAAAATATATGTGACAACATTATCGGCACACTTCTTAATATTGAAGGCAAGACGAAAGATACCTTAAAATCTAGGATTGATTTGACACACCTGGGTATCAGACATGATTTGCAGGTGCAAGATGAAGGTAAACCACGGGATATGGCACCAGCTGTGTACGTCTTGGAGAAGGTAAAAAGAAAAGAATTCTGCGAGGTCCTGTCACGTGTGAGATTCCCACATGGATTTGCTTCCAACCCTGAAAGGAGAGTCAGTGCAGATGGAAACAAGGTACAAGGGTTGAAAACTCATGACTGCGACGTCCTACTTCAAAGGGTTTTACCTGTTATCGGTAGAGGATTGGGCCGCCCTAACTTATACAGAGCAATTGCAGAGTTGGGACAATTCTTCAGGGAACTCTACAGTAGGAATATCAGGATAGATGCTTTGGAGCATCTTAGAGACAAGATACCAACTATCCTATGCGACCTTGAGAAGATATATCCTCCAGCCTTCTTTGATGTGATGGTGCACTTGGCTATTCATCTACCTGATGAGGCACTACTTAGAGGTCCAGTACAGTATGGCTGGATGTTCCCTATTGAAAGGCGGCTAGGCACTTTTAAGGGCTATGTTGGGAACATAGCTAGACCCGAGGGTTCCATTGCAGTGGCCTACATTGCTACATAAGCGTTGACATTCTGCTCAAAATACATTGAAACAGCTGATTAGCTTAGCAAAGAGGTGGGTGAAGACAATACCAGGCTCATTGTTTTCGATTATTCTGTTCGAGTTACAGGGAAGAGTCGACAAGAGGACAAACCTAAAGATTTGGACAAAATGGTTTGGTATGTGTTGAATAACTATCCTGAGATACTACCTTATATCAAGTAAGTGCAGTACTGCAGCTTATACATCATAATCTACCAAACTTGTAGCACATTCTTATATATTTAGATGTTTGACGCGATCACTATGTTGTGCAGCATCTACAAAGAGGAGTTACTGCCGCAAAATCCAAGAAACATTGACAAACTGGTTATGGCAGGATTTGTGAAATGGTTCAAGAACCATGTAAGCTTTTGAAGTGCACTGTCAGTTTTTTTAATATATTGAGTACATAAGATGACCAGCTTGTCTATTTTCTAACCATAGGTTAAGAAGATGTGGGAGGATGGGCAGGCAGTTGATGATGCCCTTTACTCACTAGCAATGGGTCCTGATACTCGGGTAAGACATTATGAATCTTGCGTTGTTGGAGATGTGCGCTACAACACCCTTGCACGAGACGAAGGCAGGAAGACACAAAACAGTGCCATCATGAGCACGAATACGTATGACAAAGAGACAACTGAAATGTATGCTAACATAACAGACATTGTTCAGTTGCAGTATATCTCCAGTTTCGAGGATCATCGGTGTGTGGTTCTGTTGTGCTGTCGTTGGTATAACCTGTTTTCCAGGATCACAAAACCCAGAGCTGATGATTATTTCAAATCCATCAATGTCAAGGCGGCGTACCATACCAACGAGCCTTTTATTTTGGCAAATCAAGCAACACAGATATTTTTCTTGGAAGACACATTTGCACGTAGCGATGACTGGAGAGTATTGCAAAGGTTTGAGCGAGGAATTCGTTTAATGAAGTTGCATAACAAGATGATGCTTACACTGCTCCTGATGTACAAGATAAGACAGATGTTCCTAATATCTTTGAGAACCATCACGTCAATGACGCCGGTGAAGAGATTGCCTGTCGTGCTGTGGACATACAAGAGTTGATCAAGAAGAAGCCAACATTCGAGGACGAAGAAGAAGATGACACCGTGGGGAATTACGATTCAGACTGATACACATGGCGAAGATATTGACACTACTGCTGCGGATGATGATTACGTTGCTTTTGTCGTATTTGCCTGTCAGAAGACATTTTTTATCTACTATGTGAAATTGTGTTTGCTATGACAACTGAAACCTGATGAACATGTTTTTAGTATTTTGCTGTGAGAACATCACTTGTTATGTATGCTGATTTGTGTTTGGTGATTGTATGACAACTAAAACATGATGACATTGTTGTTTAGTTGTACTCATATTTGGATGTGAAACTTGAATTTGATGACATAGTTTGCTGTTGGACTGCAATTTGCTCGACGTCTTCGAATGAGCACAAAGCTGACCCGACAGGGCCTCTGCTATTTATTTATTTATGAGCAAAAGGGGATACCCCCTGATTTCCGTTAATAGAAATCATTGGATGTTCAAAACACTATGCCCAACCTGCTACACATGTTTCATTCATTACTAGTTTCAGCAAAGTGCTCATGTCGTAGCCACTGAATACATCACGAGTGCTACATACACTGCAAATAAAGAGATAATCATCCTACAGGGCACATCAATTTTGCCCATTATCTTCACAAGCTCTTTCATCTCCTCATTGCTGTCAAGGCCGTTCAGCAGCTGTTGCTTGGCCATGATCAGAGGGACTGCATCTTTAACCTTCTTCTCTGCATCTTCCTCTTCTGCCGTTCCTTCAGTTACTGGTCCAACACCCCAACCTGCTGGTATTGGGATTCCTCGGCTAACCAAATAATCAGGGTAGTTGCATTCCCCCACATCAGCAACTTCCCAGAAATACAAATCACATGAATCTTCACTTTTCTACACGAATCAAATTGGTAGATCATCAACCAAACTATTAAAAAAAATCAACAACTGAAAGCAGCAGAACAACACTTAAACATATTATTACCCCATGATTCGGGCATTTGTAGAAGACTCGGCCAGGGTTGCGGATTGTGGTTGAGACGCGATGGATGACTCTGCGTGATTTGCAGCAGTGGCACCACACCAACGGCAGCGGGTTGTGATGAGCAATCAGTTGCGGTGCGCGTGCCGGCGAGGGTGTGATGAGACCCACAAGCGATGGTACGGGTTGCGACTTGCGCATATCTGGTTGTTGCCTACTGAAGAGCAGGTGGACGAGCAGCCAACGGACATGGTTGCTGCGGCCAGAGCTTCTGATGCTAGGTAGAGTAAGTAGAGAAGAGGAGAAGCGAACGTTGGATATGTCAGTTTCATTACTTGCAGAGTAGCATAGCACCATATATAGTCATAGTCTAGGTTTGGATTCGAACCAGCTACAGGAGCATGTCTTTCTTTTTTCTAAAACTCGGCAACGCCTCTTTACTGGTACACTTGCTTGTTCTGTACGCCTTCCCAAGTCTTTGATTTTCTTTCCCTTTTTTGCGAGGACCTGACAGCTGGGACCCACCGGAAGGGCCTTTGTATTTCACGAAAAAAATGTTCCTCCCGCTGACATGTCGGACCCACCAGCTATATCTTCGCATGCAAGGAAGTGCCTCCTTATTACGCACAAAAAAATAAATACCCCCTGCTAGCTGGGACCCACCATAGTGGGAGGATGACTTGTGGGCCAACAAAGTTGACGGGGACGGAGGGCTATGTCAACTTAGTCAATATGAACGATTCTAGCTCGAGTGACTGTACGATGTCCATCCAACGGGCGTAGTGCTTCTTCAACCTCTGGTCTTCTTGCTCCAGCCGCCCAAAGCAGCGCCGGTCGTGCTGCATGCTCCTGCCTCCCGTGGACGGCTGTGCTACCGCGGAGGCCTCACCGCCCCCTACTATTCCCACCGCTGGCCAGGCCCTACGGCGACGACAGCCTCACACCGCAGACGAACCAGTGAACCCTCGTACTCCTCTCCACGCGGGCTTCCACTGCCGCGTCTTCCCCGACACCGTGTCGTCCCCTTCCTAGGCCTCGCCGTCGTCCACCGTCGTGGTGCTCTCCGCGTGGTGTGGTCAACGTGGTCAAGGAACGACTTCCATCAGAAGAGTACTGTACGTGGAGAGGCTGACAGCTAGGTCCACGGCCACAACCCAGTTTTTTTGTGATTTGCCAAGTAAGTCACTTTGTGAGGCCTGTTGGGCTGCAAATCTTTCAAGACGAGGAGAGCTTTCATTCGGCTGGCCGAGAAAATGGCCCATCAGTAATGAGAAATGGGCTGTACATTTTTAAAACACATCAAACCGGCAATTTGTTTCAAATACCTTTTTTTCATTTCAAGATTTTAAATTACATTAATTTTTATGCGTGGAGAATTTGTTGGATTTTATATTGATATACATTTATTTTTAAAATCAGTTTGAATGTGAGTCGAAATTCCGGGATTAAAAACAGTTCGGACCACACCGAAATATGCAAAATTTCGTATACTTTTTTAACCGTGGCCACAATTTGGGCTGTAATGCTAACAAAAAGAATATGGGCCCCAAAAAAAACCTTAAGAATTAGCAAGTGAGCTGAAAATTATTAGAAATAATGGCAGATGGGCTGTATGCTGTTTTCCACAGATTTGAGGCTTTCCTAAAAAAAAGGTTGACGCACAAGCAGTGACTGTTGGATGTCCATCCAACGGCCGTCGTGCTTCTTCAATCTCTGCTCTTCCTGCTCCAGCCGCTCAAATAGGCGCCGGCGGGACTGCCTGCTCCCTCCTCCCCGCGGCCGGCTCTGCTGCCGCGCAGGCCTCACCGCCCCACCATACTCCCATCGCTGGCCTAGCCATCCCTCTACTCACCCACACCTGCTGTTATTCTCCAGCGATGGCAGACGAACTAGTAAACCCTCGTACAGTTGTACTCCCCTCCGCGTGGGAAACAACTGCCGAGTCTTCCCTGCCTCCGTGTAGTTCCCTTCCTAGGCCTCGCCGTCGTCCACCGCCCTGGTGCTCTCTGCGCGGCCTGGTCAACGTGGTCAACGACTAACATGCATCTGAAGTGGACTGTACGTGAAGAGGCCGACAGCTGGGTCCACGGCCGCACACAAGGAAATGCCTCCTTATTACGCGCAAAATAATGATTCCTCCACCTGACATCAGGGACCCACCGAAAGGGCCTCTGTATTTCACAAAAAAAATGTTACCGCCGCTGACAGCTCGGACCCACCAGCTATATCTTCGCACACAAGGAAGTGCCTCCTTATTACGCACAAAAAATGAATACTCCCCCTGTTAGCTAGGACCCAGTATAGTGGCAGGCTGACTTGTGGGCCTACTAAGTTGACAGGGACGGAGGGCTTTGTCAACTTAGTCAATAATGCACGATTCTAGCTCCAGTGACCGTACGATGTCCATCCAACGGCCGTAGTGCTTCTTCAACCTCTGGTCTTCTTGCTCCAGCCGCCCAAACCAGCATCGGTCGTGCCTCGTGCTCCTGCCTCCCGTGGCCGGCTGCGATGCGGCGGAGGCCTCACCGCCCCCTACTACTCCCACCGCTGGCCAGGCCATCCCTCTACTCACCCACACCCCCTGTTACTCTGCGGCGACGGCAGCCTCACACCGCAGCGAACCAGTGCCCTCGTACTCCTCTACACGTGGGCATCCAGTGCCGCGTCTTCCCCGGCTCCGCTTCGTCCCCTTCCTAGGCCTCGCCGTTGTCCATCGCCCTGGTGCACTCGGCACGGCATGGTCAACGTGGTCAAGGAACGGCTTCCATTGGACGTGGACTGTATGTGGAGAGGCTGACAGCTGGGTCCATGGCCGCAGCAAGGAAGTGCCTCCTTATTACGTGCAAAATAATTATTCCTCCACCTGACAGCAGGGACCCACCGGACGGGCCACCAGTATTTTGCGAAAAAAATCGTTTCCCCCTGACTACTGGGACCCACCGGACGGGCCACCGTATTTCGCGAAAAAATGTTCCCCCCGCTGTTTGCCTCCTTATTACGCACAAAAAAATGAATACTCCCCCGGTTAGCTGGGACCCACCTTGGTGGGAGGCTGACTTGTGGGCCTACTAAGTTGACGGGGACGAAGGGCTTTTTCAACTTAGTCAATATGAACGATTCTAGCTCCATTGACCGTACGATGTCCATCCAATGGCCGTAGTGCTTCTTCAACCTCTGGTCTTCTTGCTCCAACCGCCCAAAGCAGCGCCGGTCGTGCCACATGCTCCTGCCTCCCGTGGCCGGCTGTGATGCCGCGGAGGCCTCACCGCCCCCTACTATTCCAACCGCTGGCCAGGCCCTGCAGCGACGACAGCCTCACACCGCAGCCGAACCAGTGAACCCTCGTACTCCTCTCCGCGCACGCGCGGGCTTCCACTGCCGCATCTTCCCCGGCTCCCTGCCATCCCCTTCCTAGGCCTCGCCGTCGTCCACCACCCTGGTGCTCTCGGCGCGGCGTGGTCAACGTGGTCAAGGAACGACTTCCATCGGACGTGGACTATACATGGAGAGGCTGACAGCTGGGTCCATGGCCGCAGCAAGGAAGTGCCTCCTTATTACGCGGAAAATAATGATTCCTCCACCTGACAGCAGGGACCGACCGGACGGGCCACTGTATTTCGCGAAAAAACGTTTCCCCCTGACTGTTGGGACCCACCAGCTACACCTTCGCACGCAAGGAAGTGCCTAACAGTTGGGACCCACCTGGTCGAAGCGTACGTAGCGTTGTCATTCAGGTCGCGAATGGGTACGTACATATATACTGGTGGATGTAGAGGCGCGCACGTGTCGTAGTAGAGGCGCGCACGTGTCATAGTAGAGGCGCGCACGTAGCATGCACACGTACGTACAGCGGCCAGGGTGCAAGAAAGAAAATACGACCACGTATGTGTACATACAGGTGGGGTCTTGAACGCCTACTCGCGCATACATACGGCGAGGGCTCGTGTACATGGCTGGGTCAGAACGGAGAAACAACGTCGTCGTCGTGTTCATGGGTTGGAATGGAATGCGTGGTCGTGTTCATCAGGAGGGCTTGGATGGAAGAGGCGATGGAAACGAGGCCTGGCGTACCGCACAACGGAGGAAACAGACCTGCTACAGTCGAAACGGGGGTCCTGTTGATCGGGAGGGGTGTGGCATACTGCAAAACGAGGGAAACGGACCTCCTACGGTCGAAACAGGGGTCCTGTTGATCGGGAGGGGTGTGGCGTACCGCAAAACGGAGGAAACGGACCTCCTACGGTCGAAACGGGGGTCCTGTTGATCGGGAGGGGTGTGGCGTACTGCAAAACGGAGGAAACGGACTTGTGTTGGAGCGCTACGGTCGAAACGGGGGTCCTGTTCATAGGGAGGGGTGTGGCGTACCGCAAAATGGGACTCCACGGGATACTGTTCATCTCCACCATCGACCTCCTCCAGCCTCCACGGGCTCCTGTTCATCCAGCCTCCACCGCGCGCTACTCCATCGGCTACTGTTCAACCACCCTTCCACCGTGTACTGTTCATCCAGCCCTCCACACCACGGGGTCCTGTTCAACCACCCCTCCACGGGCACCCCTCCACCGTCTACTGTTCATCCTGCCCTCCACACCACGGGGTCCTGTTCATCCACCCCTCCACGGGCACCCCTCCACCGTCTACTGTTCATCCAGCCCTCCACCACACCACGGGGTCCTGTTCATCCAGAGGCAACGCCACCGCTCACTGTTCATCCAACCCCCCCCCCCCCCCCCCCGCAACGCTCACTGTTCATCCCATCGATCGGCTTCAGTTAGCAGCAGTAGCCAAGGAATCGCTCGATCGGGTTCAGTTAACAGCCATCGATCGATCGCTCGGGTTCAGTTAACAGCCATCGATCGATCGCTCGGGTTCAGTAACGCGTAGCCTGCAGTGCAATCGCTCGGGTTCAGTTAGAGCCCAACGCCTCGCTCGGGTTCAGTTAGAGCCAATGCCCCGCACACACACGCGTATGTGTACGAGAGAAACGCGCATTGCTCGGCCCCCGACCTCCCACCGTAACCGGGAACTCCCTGAAATTCCCCCCCCCTCGCTTCTACCACAGTTTTTTCCGTCATGGACGGCCCAAAGAATGTCATGCAGCTGCGTCTCCGGCCCGCCGAGGACAAAAAGCCCATTTTCTGTCATGATTTTTTGTCATAGAAGTAGGAGCCCACCACATCTATGATGATACTGGGTTTTGTCACAATTATCGTCATAGAAGTGTCATATGTATGACATAATTTTTTTTTCGTTCGGCCCAAATGTCACGGATGTGTCTTTTTTTTGTAGTGTTGGCAATCACCTCCGGATCCCACTGGTAATCAGACGCCGTGGAGGATCAAATTGTGGTTCCGGCTCTGGCTCTGTAGTTGATGTAGGGTTCCAGTAGGCGTGAATGGCCTCAAACGGAACAAGGTACTTGCCTACAGAGAAATCAAACAAGGAAGGAGCAGGCAAGGTAATAGTCTCAGGATGATTTTTACCAAATATTAATTTGTACTTAAGCGCCTTTTCCCTATTCTTAACAATAAAATCATGTGCTACCATACTCTTATAATCTAAATAAACAGGAGGCAGCAACTTCTCTTCCTTCTCATAATGCCTAATAGGTATGTTAAAGTGTGCAGCGAGGCGTGAGGCGAAGATGCCTCCAAGGACGGGGCCCTTAGTATGGTTAAGATTTAACCGCTTTGCAATAATAGCGCCCATATTGAATGTGTCATCATGAAATAAGGCATGACACAAAATAACTATATCAGGGGTACTCAGGTTTCCATAGTTTCCGCGCCCAATTAAGCATCTGCTAGCAAATATAGCAAGGTAACGTAGAACAGGAAAGTGTATGCTAGTAATTCGTGCGCCGGAAACCTTCCTTGTTTCCCCTACAGTAATGGTATCAATAAACCCATCCACATCGTCATGATGTGGTTCCTCTACGCCGCCCTCAAAAGGGATCAAGCAAACCCGACAAAAATCACGAAGTGACATCTCCTTATGCTCATCATATAAATAAAATTCCACCTTAGGTGGTGAGCTCCTAGCATGGAAATGAAAGTTTTGCACAAAGATATTGGTGAGTAAGAGATACTATTCGCGTTGGTCGTGGAGGAAGGCGGTGAGGCCTGCATTCTCAGCCAATTCATAGAAATCATCATAAATCCCGGCTGCTCTCAAGAAATTATCACAAGGCCATTCACACGGCCGAACTTCCGCGGTGCCAGGGAGATTATATTTGGGCCTCTTATCCTCCTCAGTTTGCTTATCCTTCGAGATTTGGCTCGATGAGCCCCTCAAAAATCTCTTCATCTTTTTCTGAAAATTTCTGAAATTTTTAGTAACTTCAAAATAAAAGTGAACCAAACTCAACAAAATTGATAGCAACTACTCCTACAAGTGCCTAGAGGCAATATCATGCATCAAAACTACTTTTGACCACATAAATTTGACATGCAAGCTCAAGAACAGGGTCACCTAAGCAGCAAAAATATGCAATGAATAAAGCACTAGAACAAAAACTAATTGGACCATTGGAGGAGTCACATACCAAGGAACAATCCCCCAAAGCAGTTTTGTGAGAGGTGCTTTGAGCAAGGAGATCGAAAATGGCAGCAAAATGAGCTTGGACTCAGGTTTGAGATGGTTAGTGATGTTTGTGGGAGGAAGAGTGTGTGGTAGCTGGAATAAGTGGAGGGGAGCCACCATGGGCCCACGAGGCAGGGGGCGCGCCCTCCACCCTCGTGGCCAGATGCTTGCTCCCCCTGCTGTGTGCTCAATGCCATATATTCTCAAATATTCTAGAAAAATTATATTTAAATTTCAGGGCATTTGGAGAACTTTTATTTTCGGGGTATTTTTTTATTGCATGGATAATTCAGAAAACAGACATAAATTACTATTTTTGCTTTATTTAATATAAATAACAGAAAGTAAAAAGAGGGTACAGAGAGTTGTGTTTTCTAAATTCATCCATCTCATGCTCATCAAAAGGAATCCACTAACAAGGTTGACCAAGTCTTGTTAACAAACTCATTCCGAATAACATGGAACCGGAGAATTTTTGAATAACACTAGGTTACCTCAACGGGGATATGCACATCCCCAACAATAAGAATATCATATTTATTCTTGACAGTAGGAAGAGGAAGTTCAAAACTTCCAAAAATAATCGATGGGATTTTTCCAATAGAGTTCATACTATGAACTTGAGGTTGTTTCCTCGGAAAGTGTACCGTATGCTCATTGCCATTAACATGAAAAGTGACATTGCCTTTGGTGCAATCAATAACAGCCCCTGCGGTATTCAAAAAGGGTCTTCCAAGAATAATAGAAATACTATCGTCCTCGGGAATACCAAGAATAACAAAGTCCGTTAAAATAGTAGCGTTTGCAACCACAATAGGCACATCCTCACAAATACCGACAGGTATAACAGTTGATTTATCAACCGTTTGCAAATATATTTCAGTAGGTGTCAACTTATTCAAATAAATTCTATGATATAAAGAGAGAGGCATAACACTAACACCGGCTCCAAGATCACATAAAGCAGTTTTAACATAGTTTCTTTTAATGGAGCATGGTATAGTTGGTACTCCGAGATCCCCAAGTTTCTTTGGTATTCCACCCTTAAAAGTATAATTAGCAAGCATGGTTGAAATTTCAGCTTCCGGTATCTTTCTTTTATTAGTAACAATATCTTTCATATATT
This sequence comes from Triticum aestivum, assembly GCF_018294505.1. NCBI lineage: Eukaryota > Viridiplantae > Streptophyta > Magnoliopsida > Poales > Poaceae > Triticum > Triticum aestivum. Next base: position 364,068,507 of record NC_057806.1, on the reverse strand, counting down.
TAGCATAAGGATTCATTTTAAGCATATCAGTCAAACGCATACGCAAAAAGATAGGTCTAATCATTTCAGCAAAGCGCTCAAAATCCTCATCATCCTTTTTTTGGATGGTTTAGGAGGAAAAGGCATGGGTTTCTGAACCCATGGTTCTCTTTCTTTACCGTGCTCACTAGCAACAAAATCTCTCTTATCATAACATTGATTCTTTGATTGTGGGTTATCAAGATCAACAACAGGTTCAATCTCTTCAGGACTGAGAAATAGAACACCTCTCTTCTTCGGAGTTGGTTTAGGAATGGGCTCAGGGATCGGCTCAGGAAGTGTCCAATTATTTTCATTTGTCAACATATCATTCAATAGAATTTCAGCTTCATCCGGTGTTCTTTCCCTGAAAACAGAACCAGCACAACTATCCAGGTAATCTCTGGAAGCATCGGTTAGTCCATTATAAAAAATATCAAGTATTTCATTTTTCTTAAGAGGATGATTAGGCAAAGCATTAATTAATTGGAGAAGCCTCCCCCAAGCTTGTGGGAGACTCTCTTCTTCAATTTGCACAAAATTATATATATCCCTCAAAGCAGCTTGTTTCTTATGAGCAGGGAAATATTTAGCAAAGAAGTAATAAATCATATCCTGGGGACTACGCACACAACCAGAATCAAGAGAATTAAATCATACCTTAGCATCACCCTTTAATGCGTGGGGCCCCTGGCCTTGATTCTTTCACCAGTATTTTTTATATATTACGAAAATAATCTCCGTTGATTTTCAGGTCATTCCAAGAACTTTTATTTCTGCACAAAAACAACACCATGGCAATTTTGCTTAAAACAACGTCAGTCCGGGTTAGTTCCATTCCAATAATGCAAGTTAGAGTCCAAAACAAGGGGAAACATGTTTGGAAAAGTAGATACGATGCAGACGTATCACTTCCCTCTGTGAAGGGCCTGTCTTTTACTTGTAAGTATTTACTTTTATGCAAAGAGTCAAAGTTTTTGTCTCTATTCCCTTTTTATTTTTCTCTTTTGGCAAGCATCATGTGGTGAGGAAAGACCTAGGCACATATATCCAGTTGGATATGGGTAGCATGAGTTATTATTGTTGACATCACCCTTGAGGTGAATACGTTGGGAGGCAAAACAATAAGCCCCTATCTTTCTATGTGTCTGGTTGAAAGGTTTTGCTCATGTGTATGCGGTGAGTGTTAGCAATCATAGAAGACTATACGATGGTTGAGTATGTGGAGCTCTTACTTAAACTTTGTTGAATAAATTGAATTGCAATTGCTTGGTGACTGGGAACATAGGTTGTTGAGTTTCAAGAGAATTCATTGTTTGAACCTTAACATGTGAATTGGTTGCTACTTTAACATGATAAATTTTATGAGAAAGAATTGTTGTTTTGATGCTAGGAAAAGTGATTGAAATTATCATTGATCAAACATATGCACTTTGCTATCATTCACACTTCATAAATTATTTCTTTTATCATTTACCTACTCGAGGACGAGTAGGAATTAAGCTTGGGGATGCTGATACGTCTCCAACGTATCTACAATTTAGGAAGTATTCATGCCATGTTTACAACAATTTTATATGGTTTTGGTATGATTTGCATGGAACTAACCCGGACTGACGCTATTTTCAGCAGAACAACCGTGGTGTTGGTTTTTGGGCAGAAATGAAAGTTCTCCAAACGAGCTGAAACTTTTTGACGATTTTTTTAGAACAAAAGATACCCCTGAAGATTCGTGAGAGGTCTAGAAGAGCCACGAAGAGGGCACAATCCACCAGGACGCGCTTGGTGGGCCTGGCTTGCCCCGGTGGGTTGTGCTCACCTCGAGGCCCATCTTTGCGTGAAACCGACGCCAAAAAATCCTATAAGTAGAGAAATGTAACGCCCTCGATGCGGCTATATCTCCCACATGTCGAAGCACGACTTAGAGGCATAACCGCATTAAAAGCAATGTGCAAGTGAGTCTTCACAACATCCCATGTAAATAAATAAAAGGGGAAGGATACATAGTTGGCTTACAATCGCCACTTCACACAATTACATGAATAAAGCATTACATTCATCCAAATACACTCAAGGTCCGACTACGGAACCAAAATGAAGAAGACTACCCCAGATGCTACACGGATCCCCGATCGACCCCAACTGGGCTCCACTACTGATCAACTAGAACGAAACAACACAAAGGACAAGATCTTCATCGAGCTCCTCCTTAAGCTTGGTAGCGACATCTGCACGGTATCCTCGGCACCTGCAAGCTGGTTTTGGAAGTAACTGTGAGTCACGGGGACTCAGCAATCTCACACCCTCGCGATCAAGACTATTTAAGCTTATAGGTAAGGGTAAAAGGTATGAGGTGGAGCTGCAGCAAGCGACTAGCATATTTGGTGGCTAACATACGCAAAAGAGAGCGAGAAGAGAAGGCAAAGCACGGTTGAACAACTATGATCAAGAAGTGATCCTAAAACAACCTACGTCAAGCATAACTCCAACACCGTGTTCACTTCCCGGACTCCGTCGGAAAGAGACCATCACGGCTACACACGCGGTTGATGCATTTTAGTTAAGATAAACTTTAGGTTTTCTACAACCGGACATTAACAAATTCTCATCTGCCCATAACCGCGGGCATGGCTTTCGAAAGTTCAAACCCTGCAGGGGTGTCCCAACTTAGCCCATCATAAGCTCTCACGATCAACGAAGGATATTACTTCTCCCAAGACAATCCGATCAGACTCGGCATCCAGGTTACAAGACATCCTCGACAATGGTAAAACAAGTCCAACAAAGCTGCCCGAATGTGCCGACAAATCCTGATAGGAGCTGCACATATCTTGTTCTCAAGGCACACTTAGATGAGACTAGCTACGAGTAAAACCAACCCTCAAGTTTCCCCGAGGTGGCCACGCAGGCAGCTCAGTTCGGACCAACACTTAGAGAAGCACTGGCCCGGGGGTGGGGGTGGGTTAAAATAAAGATGACCCTTGAGTCTGCAGAACCCAAGGGAATGTGGTCGGTTGTTAGTGCAAATGGTAAAACCAAGGTTGGGCCTTGCTGGAGGAGTTTTATTCAAGGCGAACTATCAAGGGGTTCCCATTATAACCCAACCGTGTAAGGAACGCAAAATCCGGGAACATAACACCAATATGATAGAAACTAGGGCGGCAAGAGTGGAACAAAACACCAAGCATAAGGCCGAGCCTTCCACCCTTTACCAACTATATAGATGCATTAATTAAATAAGAGATATTGTGATATCCCAACAAAATATACATGTTCCAACAAGGAACAAACTCCAATCTTCACCTGCAACTAGCAACGCTAGAAGAGGGGCTGAGCAAAGCGGTAACATAGCCAAACAGCGGTTTGTTAGGACAAGGTGGGTTAGAGGCTTGGCTTAACAATATGGGAGGCATGATAAAGCATGTGGTAGGTATCGCAGCATAGGCATAGCAAAAGAGCGAGCATCTAGCAAGCAAAGATAGAAGTGATTTCGAGGGTATGGTCATCTTGCCTGAAATCCCGCAAGGAAGAAGAATGAGTCCATGAAGAAGACAAACGGACGTAGTCGAACGGGTCCTCACAAACGCGACGTAATCGAAACCAACCCGAATAAGCAACATCAGAAAGAAGCACACAACATAGTAAACAAACCACACATGAACATGGCATGATATGCGGAATGCGGTATGCGATGCATATGCATGATTTGGAAAGGAATGATTGAACCTGGCCTCAATTTGGAAATCCAAGAATGCCACTGGAAAGGGGAGTTGATTTCGGTTGAAATCGAAATAAAGATCACCGGAATCAGATGCATGGTTTGGAAATGGCAAGCAAAACGAATATGGCACCGGTCTGCGATAAACAGCAAGTAGCCTTCTAAATGCATCAAAATAAATATGCTATAGCACTCAAACATAGCAACAAAATACATGGCAGGGATCCACTCATGATGCTTGACAAATGATGAACACTGAGTTACGGCTAATTCACTCAATAGCAGGTTCAAACAAGCATGGCAAAAGAGCAAACGATAACATGTTACAGACTTAGTGAAATTAACACAAGTCTGGAATTTATCATCAAGAAGCACACTTTAGAGCATGAAAACTACATGCTACAGGAACATATCATGGCAAAGCAAGGCATGGCATGAAGCTACTCAAAGCATATAACACAAGTCCCTTAGTGACCATGAGCCAAAAGGAATCAGAGAATACAATTGCAAGCATGTGAACATAGCAAAAACATAAACAGATTCAGACTTAGTGAAAAACTGGAGCATGCAAAACAGATTAACAAGTAGGCATGTTTACGAGCTTGATGCACTCACTACAAAGCATGGCATGACAATCTAAGCATACACCCATCAAGAAGACATGACATAGGAACTAGACATAGCAATAACAACAACATATCATGCACGGATCAATAGAAACAACCTCGGCAAAATCGCTAAACATATTAACAATCTGCCCGGAACATCTTATAGCAAAAGTAGAGCTCGATTGACTCAATCTAGGGTGCTCCATAAATGCAAACAAAGACATGGATGGAAAGAGCACAACAATAATAGCAAAACATCCTTACTGATCATCCTCAAAAGAGGCATGGATCACTAGGAAACAACATGAACATATGGCATAAAAACAATATCAGGACAAGGACTTAGTGAAATTCTAAGTCCCTGAAATCAGCATAATTGAGTAAGCTACTTTGCATGATTGTGCTAGTCACCACAAAGATCACAAAAATACATGGCATACACCCCTGTAAAGATGGCATGGCATTTAACAAAACACATGTAGAGCTCAGGATCATAGCATGCACACATTAATCACGGCAAAAATGACAAAAGTCCATTTGCTGAAACAGATCTGACATAAACATCACATATCCCTTTTCCAACGACATTTAGGGCATCAAGATGACCTCAAATGAAAATGATGCAATGAGATGAAATGATGTACTCATCGAGACGGACATTTTGATATGCTACACGCACGAATCGGAGCCATGGCTGCAGAGTTATGAGCTGATGAAGATAGCAAAAAAATTAGGGTTAGGGAGGCAAAAGTCAACCGTGACTTGAGTCTGGATCTGGAGGCACGCAATCCGAGGAGATCGCCGGAGAGGAAAACGAGGTCGTCGGAGATCGAGGCGGCCAGAGGAGGCGGAGCTCACCGGAGCTTGGTCAGGAAGGCGCGGTGCTCGGCGGAGTGCCTCGGGCGGCGCGGGCGAGGACGGTGGCCGGCGCCGGTGGACGGGGCGGCGGACGCCGGTGGCAGTCGCGGCGGTGGCCGGTGCCAGCGTCGGTGGCGGGCGGCGCCGACACGGTGGAAGAGCGGGGCGGCGGGCGCCGGTGCACGGGAGGACGAAGGCGGCGCGACCTCGGGCCTCGGGCGGCGGCGCGCTGGCGATCCGGGCCGGGCGGGCCTCGCCTGGACTCCACGGGCCGGCGTGGTGGGGAGGAGAGAGAGGAGGCGGCGCGGGATGAGGTGGCGCGCACTAAGTGGCTGAGGCGGAGGAGGCGATGACGTGCCACGGCGCGATTGTCCGGGGTGAGGTGGCCGGCGGACATGTCTGGCGGCGGAGTGGACATGTCCGGTGCGCGGAGGAGGAAGTTCTAGGGTTTCGGGGAAAAGATCCGAAAACGAAAATGAAGGGGTCTATTTATAGAGGTAGAGGGAGCTAGGAAGCTCCAAATGAGGTGCGGTTTTTGGCCACGCGATCATGATCGAACGACCAAGATGATGGAGAGGTCTTAGGTGGGTTTTTGGGCCACTTTGGAAGGGTGTTGGGCTGCAACACACACGAGGCCTTCTCGGTCCCTCGGTTAACCGTTGGAGTATCAAACGAAGTCCAAATGGCACAAAACTTGACAGGCGGTCTACCGGTAGTAAACCAAGGCCGCATCACAAGTCTCGGTCCAATCCTAAAACGTTTAACACCCGCACACGAAAAGAGGTAGAAAGGGACACCGGAGGACATAGGAGAGCCGGATTGCAAAACGGACAACAGGGAAAGTGCTCGGATGCATGAGACGAACATGTATGCAAATGAAATGCACATGATGACATGGTATGAGATGCATGACACACAAGCAATGATGTGGCAACAACAGTGAATAACTGGAGGACACCTGGCACATCGATGTCGGGGCGTTACAAGAAACCATTAGAAAAAACCCGAGATCAGAACCTCTGCCGCTGCAGGCCTCTGTAGCCACCGAAAACCAATCTAGACCCCGTTCTAGCACCCTGTCGGAGGGAGAATCATCTCTGGTGGCCATCTTCATCATCCGACGCCCACCATGATGAGGAGGGAGTAGTTGATATGTCTCCAACGTATCTATAATTTTTGATTGTTCCATGCTATTATATTATCTGTTTTGGATGTTTAATGGACTTTAATATACCTTTTTATATTATTTTTGGGACTAACCTAGTAACCGAAAGCCAGTGCAAATTGTTGTTTTTTGCCTATTTTAGTGTTTCGCAGAAAAGGAATATCAGACGGAATCCAAATAGAATGAAACCTTAGCTAGGATATTTTTTGGAACAAACGTGATCCAGGAGACTTGGAGTGGACGTCAAGGAAGTAGCGAGGCGACCACGAGGTAGGGAGGAGCGCCCAGGGGGGCCAGGCGCGCCCCCATCCTCGTGGGCCCCTCACAGCTCCACCGACCTACTTCTTTCGCCTATATATACTCTTATACCCTGAAACCTTCGGGGAGAGCAATAAAACACCTTTTCCACCGCCGCAACCTTCTATACCCGTGAGATCCCATCTTGGGGCCTTTTCTGGCGATGACGTGTGAGTAGTTTACCACAGACCTTCGGGTCGATAGTTATTAGCTAGATGGCTTCTTCTCTCTCTTTGGATCTCAGTACAAAGTTCTCCTCGATCTTCTTGGAGATCTATTCGATGTAACTCTTTTTGTGGTGTGTTTGCCGAGATCCGATGAATTGTGGGTTTATGAACTTGATTATCTATGAATATTATTTGTTTCTTCTCTGAATTCTTATATGCATGATTTGATATCTTTGCAAGTCTCTTCGAATTATTGGTTTAGTTTGGCCTACTAGATTGATCTTTCTTGCAATGGGAGAAGTTCTTAGCTTTGGGTTCAATCTTGCGGTGCTCGATCCCAGTGACAGAAAGGGAAACGACATGTATTGTATTGTTGCCATCAAGGATAAAAAGATGGGGTTTATATCATATTGCTTGAGTTTATCCCTCTACATCGTGTCATCTTGCCTAATGCGTTACTCCGTTCTAATGAACTTAATACTCTAGATGCATGCTGGATAGCGGTCGATGTGTGGAGTAATAGTAGTAGATGCAGAATCGTTTCGGTCTACTTGTCACGGATGTGATGCCTATATTCATGATAATTGCCTTAGATATCATCATAACTATGCGCTTTTCTATGAATTGCTCAGCAGTAATTTGTTCACCGACCGTAATACATGCTATCTTGAGAGAAGCCACTAGTGAAACCTATGGCCCCCGAGTCTACTTTACATCATATAAGTTTGCGATCTACAATTGTAGTTTACTATTTATTTTGCAATCTTTATTTTCCAATCTATACCACAAAAATACCAAAAATATTTATCTTATTATCTCTATCAGATCTCACTTTCATAAGTGACCGTGAAGGGACTGACAACCCCTTTATCGCGTTTGTTGCGAGGTTCTTGTTTGTTTGTGCAGGTACTAGGTGACTTGGGTGTAGTCTCCTACTGGATTGATACCTTGGTTCTCAAAAACTGAGGGAAATACTTACGCTACTTTGCTGCATCACCCTTTCCTCTTCAAGGGAAAACCAACGCAGTGCTCAAGAGGTAGCAAGAAGGATTTCTGGCGCCGTTGCCGGGGCGTCTACGCACAAGTCAAGACATACCAAGTACCCATCACAAACTCTTATCCCTCACATTACATTATTTGCCATTCGCCTCTCGTTTTCCTCTCCCCCACTTCACGCTTGCCATTTTATTCTCCTCTTTTCCTTTCACCCTTTTTTCGTTCGTCTCTTTTTGCTTGCTTCTTGTGTGCCCTTGTGTTAGATTGTTTGTTTTGCTGTTATGGCTCGTACTTCTATCATTGTTAGTACTCCCAATCATGAAGCTCTTAATTTTAAACAAAGGGAGGGAGAAAATCTAAAAGATGCTTGGTATAGAATTTGCAATGCTCAGAATAGATCCACTAGGAAGCAATCTACTTCAGTTCTTCTACTCAATTTTTATATAGGCATCACTCCTTGGAACAGATATATTCTTGATATCATTACCGGAGGAAATTTCTTAGGTAGCCACACTTTTGATTCTTATAATGCTATGTTAGATTTGTTTGGCCCACCACTTCTTTTGGTTAATGGAACTATTTTAACTTTGGAACACTGATGACCCACAAGTATAGGGGATCTATTGTAATCCTTTCGATAAGTAAGAGTGTCGAACCCAACGAGTTGCAGAAGGAAATGACAAGCAGTTTTCAGTAAGGTATTCTCTGCAAGCACTGAAATTATCGGTAACATAGTTTTGTGATAAGGTAATTTGTAACGGGTAACTAGTAATAAAAGTAAATAAGGTGCAGCAAGATGGCCCAATCCTTTTTGAAGCAAAGGACAAGCCTGGACAAACTCTTATATAAAGGAAAATGCTCCCGAGGACACATGGGAATTATCATCAAGCTAGTTTTCATCACGTTCATATGATTCGCGTTCGGTACTTTGATAATTTGATATGTGGGTGGACCGGTGCTAGGGTACCACCCTTCCTTGGACAAGCATCCTACTTATGATTAACCCCTCTTGCAAGCATCCGCAACTACAAGAGAAGTATTAAGGTAAACCTAACCATAGCACGAAACATATGGGTCCAAATCAGCCCCTCACGAAGCAACGCATAAACTAGGGTTTAAGCTTCTGTCACTCTAGCAACCCATCATCTACTTATTACTTCCCAATGCCTTCCCCTAGGCCCAAACAATGGTGAAGTGTCATGTAGTCGACGTTCACATGACACCACTAGAGGAGAGACAACATACATCTCATCCAAATATCGAAAGAATACCAAATTCACATGACTACTTATAGCAAGACTTCTCTCATGTCCTCAGGAACAAACGTAACTACTCACAAATCATATTCATGTTCATAATCAAAGGGGTATTAATATGCATAAAGGATCTGGACATATGATCTTCCACCAAGTAAACTAACTAGCATCAACTACAATGTGTAATCAACACTACTAGCAACCCACAGGTACCAATCTGAGGTTTTGAGACAAAGATTGGATACAAGAGATGAACTAGGGTTTGAGATGAGATGGTGCTGGTGAAGATGTTGATGGAGATTGACCCCCTCCCGATGAGAGGATTGATACGTCTCCATCGTATCTACTTTTCCAAACACTTTTGCCCTTGTTTTGGACTCTAACTTGCATGATTTGAATGGAACTAACCCGGACTGACGCTGTTTTCAGCAGAATTACCATGGTGCTATTTATGTGCAGAAACAAAAGTTCTCGGAATGACCTGAAACTTCACGGAACGTCTTTTTGGAAATAATAAAAAATCCTTGCAAAAGATGAAGACTAGGGGGGCACACCCTAGCCACGAGGGTGGGGGCGTGCCCCCTACCTCGTGGCCCCCCCCCCCCGGAGCTCCTCCGACCTCAACTCCAACTCTATATATTTGCTTTCGGGGAGAAAAAAATCAGGGAGAAGGATTCATCGCGTTTTATGATACGGAGCCGCCGCCAAGCCCTAAAACCTCTCGGGAGGGCTGATCTGGAGTCTGTTCGGGGCTCCGGAGAGGGGAATCCGTCGCCATCGTCATCATCAACCATCCTCCATCACCAATTTCATGATTCTCACCGCCGTGCGTGAGTAATTCCATCATAGGCTTGCTAGACGGCGATGGGTTGGATGAGATTTATCATGTAATCGAGTTAGTTTTGTTAGGATTTGATCCCTAGTATCCACTATGTTCTGAGATTGATGTTGCTATGACTTTGCTATGCTTAATGCTTGTCACTAGGGCCCGAGTGCCATGATTTCAGATCTGAACCTATTATGTTTTCATCAATATATGAGAGTTCTTGATCCAATCTTGCAAGTCTATAGTCACCTATTATGTGTTATGATCCGTTAACCCCGAAGTGACAATAATCGGGATACTTAGCGGTGATGACCGTAGTTTGTGGAGTTCAGGTATTCACTATGTGTTAATGCTTTGGTCCGGTACTCTATTAAAAGGAGGCCTTAATATCCCTTAGTTTCCTCTAGGACCCCGCTGCCACGGGAGGGTAGGACAAAATATGTCATGCAAGTTCTTTTCCATAAGCACGTATGACTATATTCAGAATACATGCCTACATTACATTGATGAATTGGAGCTAGTTCTGTGTCACCCTAGGTTATGACTGTTACATGATGAACCACATCCGGCATAATTCTCTATCACCAATCCATTGCCTATGAGCTTTCCATATATTGTTCTTCGCTTATTTACTTTTCCGTTGCTATTGCTATCATCACTACAAAATACCAAAAACACTACTTTTGCTACTGTTACCTTTTTCTACCGTTACCACTACTATCATATTACTTTGCTACTAAACACTTTCCTGCAGATATTAAGTTTCCAGGTGTGGTTGAATTGACAACTACTCAGCTGCTAATACTTGAGAATATTCTTTGGCTCCCCTTGTGTCGAATCAATAAATTTGGGTTGAATACTCTACCCTCGAAAACTGTTGCGATCCCCTATACTTGTGGGTTATCAAGACTATTTTCTGGCGCCTTTGCCGGGGAGCATAGCTCTATTCTTTGAGTCACTTGGGATTTATATCTGCTTATCATTATGAAGAACTTAAGAGATCCAGAAACCAAGATTTATCCCTCAACTACGAGGGGAGGTAAGGAACTGCCATCTAGCTCTGCACTTGATTCACCTTCTGTTTTGAGTAAGCTTGCGACACCTAAACCTGCTTCTGCTATTCATTATGATATGTCGCATGTTATTGATGATGCCACTTCTGCTATGCATTATACTTATGATGAAACTACTTCTATGCTTGATACTACTATGCCACTTGGTGAATTTCTTGATGAACAACTTGCTAGGGTTAGAGAGAATGAAAATATTGAAACTGATAATATTGATGAAAGTGATGATGAAGACTCTCCCCCTAATAAATATGAATCACCTGTTATTCCTGAGGGTTATGTTTTTGAAAAAGAAGCTTCTTTAGCTATTTTAGCTTGCAAAGATAGATACGAGCTCAAGAGGTTATTAGCTAAATGGAAGCAGCAATCTCTTAATGCTAGAATGAAACCTGACCCTGCTTTTGCTACTTCACCTATCTGTGTTACTGATAAGGATTATGAATTCTCTGTTGATCCTGATATAATTACTTTGGTTGAATCTGATCCTTTTCATGGCTATGAATCTGAAACTATTGTGGCACATCTTACTAAATTAAATGATATAGCTACACTGTTCACTAATGATGAGAGAACTCGTTACTTTTATATCCTTAAAATATTCCCGTTCTCATTAAAGGGTGATGCTAAGATATGGTTTAATTCTCTTGATCCTGGTTGTGTGCGTAGTCCCCAGGTTATGATTTATTACTTCTCTGCTAAATATTTCCCTACTCATAAGAAACAAGCTGCTTTGAGGGATATATAATTTTGTGCAAATTGAAGAGGAGAGTCTCCCACAAGCTTGGGGGAGGCTTCTCTAGTTACTTAATGCTTTGCCTGATCATCAACTTAAGAAAAATGAAATACCTGATATCTTTTATAATGGACTAACCGATGCTTCCAGAGCTTACCTGGATAGTTGTGTTGGTTCTGTTTTCAGGGAAAGAACACTGGATGAAGCTGAAATTCTATTGAATAATATGTTGACAAATGAAAATAATTGGACACTTCCTGAGCCGATCCCTGAGCCTATTCCTAAACCAACTCCGAAGAAGAGAGGTGTTCTATTTCTCAGTCCTGAAGATATGCAAGAGGCAAAGAAATGTATGAAAGAAAAAGGTATTAAAGCTGAAGATGTTAAGAATTTACCTCCCATTGAAGAAATACATGGTCTTAATTTACCGCCTGTTGAAGAAACATATGATCTTAATCCATTACCTATTGAAGAAATACATGGTCTTGATAACCCGACATAGGTAGTAAAGGTAAATTCTCTCTATAGATATGATAAAGATGAAATCCCATTTACTAAGTTTGCTAGCCCATGCTTAGATGAGTTTGATAAATTTATGGTTAAGCAAGAAGACTTTAATGATTATTTTGGTAGACAATTGAAATACAATTCAAATATGCTTGAACACTTGGGTGATTATATGGATAATGTCAAAGGTGAACTTAAACTTATTAGTAAACATGCTTCTATGGTTACCACTCAAGTAGAACAAGTACTTAAGGCTCAAAATGATTTGCTCAATGAATTGAATAGTAAGAATAATGATAATGCTGTTAGAGTTATAACTAGAGGTGGTAAAATGACTCAGGAACCTTTGTATCCTGAAGGCCACCCTAAGAGAATTGAGCAAGATTCTCAGAGAAATAATATAGATGCACCTAGTCCTTCTAAAAGGAAGAAAAAGAAAAATGATAGGATTTTGCATGCTTCTATTGAACCTGTTATTGATACACCTGAGATTCCAAATGATATTTCTATTTCTGATGCTGAAACACAATCTGGTAATGAACCTGAAACTAGTGATAATGTTAATGATAAGGTTCAGGATGATGCTCAACCTAGTAATGATAATGATATAGAAATTGAACCTGTTGTTGATCTTGATAACCCACAATCAAAGAATCAATGTTATGATAAGAAAGACTTTGTTGCTAGGAAACACGGAAAGGAAAGAGAGCCTTGGGTTCAGAAACCCATGCCTTTTCCTCCCAAACCGTCCAAGAAAAAGGATGATGAGGATTTTGAGTGCTTTGCTGAAATGATTAGACCTATCTTTTTGCGTATGCTATTAACTGATATGCTCAAAATGAATCCTTATGCTAAGTACATGAAAGATATTGTTACTAATAAAAGAAAGATACCGGAAGCTAAAATTTCCACCATGCTTGCTAATTATACTTTTAAGGGTGGAATACCAAAGAAACTTGGGGATCCCGGAGTACCAACTATACCATGCTCCATTAAAAGAAACTATGTTAAAACTGCTTTATGTAATCTTGGAGCCGGTGTTAGTGTTATGCCTCTCTCTTTATATCGTAGACTTGATTTGAATAAGTTGACACCTACTGAAATATCTTTGCAAATGGCTGATAAATCAACTGCTATACCTGTCGGTATTTGTGAGGATGTGCCTATTGTGGTTGCAAACGTTACTATTTTAACGGACTTTGTTATTCTTGATATTCCCGAGGACGATAGTATGTCTATTATGCTTGGAAGAACTTTTTTGAATATTGTAGGGCTATTATTGATTGCACTAAAGGCAATGTCACTTTTCATGTTAATGGTAATGAGCATACGGTACACTTTCGGACGAAACAACCTTAAGTTCACAGTATCAACTCTATTGGAAAAATTTCATCGATTATATTGGGAGGTTTTGAATTTCCTCTTCCTACTGTCAAGAAGAAATATGATATTCTTATTATTGGGGACGTGCATATCCCCGTTGAGGTAACATAGTGTTATTCGGAATTTCTCCGGTTCCATGTTATTCGGAATGAGTTCGTTAACAAGACTTGATCAACCTTGTTAGTGGATTCCTTTTGATGAGCATGAGATGGATGAAACTAGAAGGCACAACCTTCTGTACCCTCCTTTTACTTTTTGTTATTTATATTAAATAAAATAAAAATAGTATTTTTTCTGTCTGTTATCTGAATTATCTGTGCAATATAAAAATACCCCAAAAATAAAAGTTCTCCAAATGCCCTGAAATTTAAATATGGTTTTTTGGAATATTTGAGAATATTTGGCACTGAGAACACAGTAGGGGGGCATCCACCTGGCCACGAGGGTGGAGGGCGCGCCCTACTCCCCTGGGCGCGCCCCCTGCCTCGTGGGCCCATGGTGGCCCCCTCCACTTATTCCTGCACCCACACACTCCTTCCTCCCACAAACACGAATATCCAGCTCAAGCACGAGTTCTAGCTCATTTTCCTGCGATTTTCGATCTCCTTGCTCAAAGCACCTCTCACAAAACTGCTTGGGGGGATTGTTCCTTGGTATGTGACTCCTCCATTGGTCCAATTAGTTTTCGTTCTAGTGCTTTATTCATTGCAAATTTGTGCTGCTTAGGTGACCCTGTTCTTGAGCTTGCGTGTCAAATTTATATGGTCAAAAGTAGTTTTGATGCATGATATAGGCTCTAGGCACTTGTAGGAGTAGTTGCTATCAATTTTGTTGAGCTTGATTCACTTTTTTTTGAAGTTACTAAAAATTTCAGAAATTTTTCAGAGGAGGAAATATGTTTAGGAAAATGTACCAAGGTGGTTCTTCAAGGAAACAAGAGCCCAGGCTTGCAATGCGTGATGCTGATGATGAGCCACCAAGGGACGCTCCAGTGCGGCCCTGTGAATGGCCTTCAGAGGACTTCATGGATCGAGCGGGGATTAAGGAAGAATTTAACATATACTTGTGTAACGCTGATTTTGTGAGCTTCGAGGAAGAAAAATGCCGTCAGTACCACTATCTCACTAGTTCCTTTGTGAGGAGGTTTGAATTTCCATCTTCACATAATTCTGCAACTGTCCTGTTTGATCTTTATGAAAATTCTTACACTATGGACTTAGAGGATTTTACCACTGCTTGCAAACTTCCACAATGGGGTAGTGTCAGGGAACCTTGCAAATCTGAATTTAGAGATTTTCTTGCTAGTATAACTGTGGGGGAATCTAGAGATATAACACAAGCTACCATAGGGAGCATTCACTTTCCTGCTATACATTATTTTGCTCTTTTCATAGGTAGATGCATTAATGGTAAAGATGAGGCATGTCACATGTGTGTGCCTAACCTTAGTATTCTTAGGAGTGCTGTGTTAGGAGATAAATCTTATAATTTGGGAGCCATTGTTGCACGTAGTTGCATCTTAATAGATTTAACGGAGATTTCTTTGGTGGAATTTATGCAACCCGCTTAGCTGATTTTCTTAGTGTAACCATACATAATGATGATATTGAATTGCCTCCTGCTTACCTAGACTTTAATGATATGGTTCACCACCAGTTTGTTGAGAGGAATGAATCACCTCTCCAATACCACTTAATCTTTGACAGATGTCGTGCTGTCCGTATTACTCTCCCTGCTCCTGCCTTCTTTGATTATCAGGCAAAAGGAAGGTATGTTATTACCAGAGAGGAGGCAGATGAGTACGAGAGGAGGGTGGAGGCCGCTTGTCGCTGCGTTGCAGCTCAGGAGGCGATAGCCGCTGCATCTCAGTACGACCCCAACTATTATTATGGATATCTGGCAGGCCAGCCGTGGCCCTAGACCAACTTAGGCCAAAAGCCTAAGCTTGGGGGAGTACGTATTTCTCACCGACATTATATTCATGTTCACACACTCATTGCTAGATGTTGGTGCTCATACTTTTCATTGTAATATCCATGCTAGTTTATTTTCCTTTTATGCTTTCTTCTTATGTGTTTAATAAACCTTAAGAAAATAGAAAAAAATTAGTTGTGGCTTTTAATTAGTTTACTTTGCATGCTTGTAGTAGTAATTAAAAAAGGAAAACCCAAAAAGATTTCATGTTCTTCTTTTGCTTGTTGGGAGCTTTCCCGTGTATATAGTTTTATTTCTTTTATTTTCTTTGGGGGTCGATAGGAGAAGACCATGATTAAATTGTTGAAGTGGCTCTTATATGCATAATTGTTGATCTGACAAAGAGCCCATATTACCTTGTCTTCTCTCTTGAGTTGAATGCTTGCAGATTCCAGCTTAGTCCAATGCATGTGCACTATTATTATTATCCACATCGTTCGGTCGTGCAAGTGAAATGCAATTATGACGATATATGATGGACTGATTGAGATGAGAAAAGTTGGTATGAACTCGACCTCTCTTGTTTTTGTAAATATGATTAGTTCATTGTTCCTGATTCAGCCTATTATGAATAAACATGTTTGCAATGACAGCTAGAGATCATAGTTTCTAGTGCCATGCTTAATTAGCTAGTAGCTTATAATGGTTTACCTTGCGTGCCAACATGCTATTAAAATGGTTGTGATGTGGTATGATAGGGTGGTATCCTCCTTTGAATGATTTAAGTGACTTGACTTGGCACGTGTTCACGCATGTAGTTGAAACAAAATCAACATAGCCTTCACGATATTTATGTTCATGGTGGATTATATCCTACTCATTCTTGCATTGGGTGTTGATTAATTTTAATGAATGCTCATGACTGTTGTCGCTCTCTAGCTGGTCGCTTCCCAGTCTTTTGCTAGCCTTCACCTGTACTAAGCGGGAATACTGCTTGTGCATCCAACTCCATAAACCCCAAAGTTATTCCATATGAGTCCACCATACCTACCTATATACGGTATCTACCTACCGTTCCAAGTAAATTTGTATGTGCCAAACTCTAAACCTTCAAATAAATATCTTGTTTTGTATGCTCGAATAGCTCATGTATCAACTAGGGCTATCCGTATCTTCCATGTTAGGCGGGTTATTCTCAAGAGGAGTGGTCTCCGCTCCTCACTCGTGAGAAAGTGGCTGGTCACCGGGATGCCCAGTCCCATGCTTTATGCAAATCAAATCAAAATAATTGCAAACAAAACTCCCCCTGGGACTCTTGTTAGTTGGAGGTACTCGCTGTTTCGAGCAAGCCATGGATTGATGCTTGTTGGTGGAGGGGGATTATAAACTTTACCATTCTGTTTGGGAACCACCTATAATGTGTGTAGCATGGAAGATATCGCCATCTCTTGGTTGTTATGTTGACAATGAAAGCATACCGCTCAAAATATTATTCACCTTTGTTTCACAACTGAGCTCTAGCACCTCTACAAATCACTGCTTCCCTCTGCGAAGGGCCTATCTATTTACTTTTATGTTGAGTCATCATCCTCTTATTAAAAAGCACTAGTTGGAGAGCACCGCTGTCATTTGCATTCATTACTATTATTTTACATTGAGTATGACTTGACTGGATCTCTTTTACCATGAATTACAATGTCTAGTCAATCCTTGATCTTTAAAGGTGATCTGCATTTATGTTTTGCGGTCTCAGAAAGGGCTAGCGAGATACCATCTTGTTATATCATATTATGATTGTTTTGAGAAAGTGTTGTCATCCAAGATTTATTATTATTGCTCGCTAGTTGATTATACAATTGACATGAGTAAACATGAGACCTAAGCGTTATTGTGAATACGGTTAGTTTATAATCTTTGCTGAAAACTTGAATGCTGGCTTTACATATTTACAACAACAAGAGCAAACAGAGTTTGTAAAAGTTTTTCTTTATCACTTTCAGTTTATCAACTGAATTGATTGAGGACAAGCAAAGGTTTAAGCTTCGGGGAGTTGATACATCTCCGTCGTATCTACTTTTCCAAACACTTTTGCCCTTGTTTTGGACTCCAACTTGCATGATTTGAATGGAACTAACCCGGACTGACGCTGTTTTCAGCAGAATTACCATGGTGTTATTTATGTGCAGAAACAAAAGTTCTCGGAATGACCCGAAACTTCACGGAACGTCTTTTTGGAAATAATAAAAAATCCTTGCAAAAGATGAAGACCAGGGGGCCCACACCCTAGCCATGAGGGTGGGGGCACGCCTGCCCCCCTTGGCGCGCCCCCCTACCTCGTGGGCCCCCTGGAGCTCCTCCGACCTCAACTCCAACTCTATATATTTGCTTTTGGGGAGAAAAAAATCAGGGAGAAGGATTCATCGCTTTTTACGATACGGAGCCGCCGCCAAGCCCTAAAACCTCTCGGGAGGGCTGATCTGGAGTCCGTTCGGGGCTCTGAAGAGGGGAATCTGTCGCCATCGTCATCATCAACCATCCCCCATCACCAATTTCATGATGCTCACCGTCGTGCATGAGTAATTCCATCGTAGGCTTGTTGGACGGTGATGGGTTGGATGAGATTTATCATGTAATCGAGTTAGTTTTGTTAGGGTTTGATCCCTAGTATCCACTTTGTTCTGAGATTGATGTTGCTATGACTTTGCTATGCTTAATGCTTGTCACTAGGGCCCGAGTGCCATGATTTCAGATCTGAACCTATTATGTTTTCATCAATATATGAGAGTTCCTGATCCTATCTTGCAAGTCTATAGTCACCTATTATGTGTTATGATCCGTTAACCCCGAAGTGACAATAATCGGGATACTTACCGGTGATGACCGTAGTTTGAGGAGTTCATGTATTCACTATGTGTTAATTCTTTGGTCCGGTACTCTATTAAAAGGAGGCCTTAATATCCCATAGTTTCCGCTAGGACCCCGCTGCCACGGGAGGGTAGGACAAAAGATGTCATGCAAGTTCTTTTCCATAAGCACGTATGACTATATTCGGAATACATGCCTACATTACATTGATGAATTGGAGCTAGTTCTGTGTGACCCTAGGTTATAACTATTACATGATGAACCGCATCTGGCATAATTCTCTATCACCGATGCATTGCCTATAAGCTTTCCATATATTGTTCTTCGCTTATTTACTTTTCCGTTACTATTGCTATCATCACTACAAAATACCAAAAACACTACTTTTGCTACTGTTACCTTTTGCTACCATTACCACTACTATCATATTACTTTGCTACTAAACACTTTGCTGCAGATATTAAGTTTCCAGGTGTGGTTGAATTTACAACTCAGCTGCTAATACTTGAGAATATTCTTTGGCTCCCCTTGTGTCAAATCAATAAATTTGGGTTGAATACTGATGTCTACTACACAACCTTATTCTTGTAGATGTTGTTAGGCCTCCAAGTGCAGAGGTTTGTAGG